>NC_083835.1:6980292-7012873 GCF_015708825.2 Lethenteron reissneri
GGGAGACACCCGGGAGACACTGAGATACCGGGAGACACGGGGAGACACCAGGAGACACTGAGATACCGGGAGACACTGAGATACCGGGAAACACGGGGAGACACCGGGAGACAAAGGGAGACACTGGGAGACACGAGGAGGCACTGGGAGACACGGGGGGACACCGGGAGACGCGGGGAGACACGTGGAGAGACTGGGAGACACCGGGAGACACGGGGAGACACTGGGAGACACGGGGAGGCACTGGGAGACACGGGGGACACCGGGAGACGCGGGGAGACACTGGGAGACACTGGGAGACACGGGGAGACGCGGGGAGACACGTGGAGAGACTGGGAGAAACGGGGAGACACGGGGAGACACGGGAGACACTGGGAGACACGGGGAGACACTGGGAGACACCGGGAGACACGTGGAGAGACTGGGGGACACGGGGAGACACGGGGGGACACGAGAGACACGGGGAGACACCGGGAGACACGGGGAGACACCGGGAGACACGGGGAGACACGGGGAGACACCGGGAGACGCGGGGAGACACTGAGATACTGGGAGACACGGGGAGACACTGGGAGACACTGAGATACTGGGATACACTGGGAAACACGGGGGGACACGGGGAGACACGGGGAGAGACTGGGAGACACGGGGAGAGACTGGGAGACACGGGGAGACACGGGGATACACCGGGAGACACCGGGGATACAATGGGAGACACGAGGAGACACCGGGAGACACGAGGAGACACTGGGAGACACGAGGAGACACTGGGAGACTGGGAGACACGGGAAGAGACTGGGAGATACTGAGATACTGGGAGACACTGGGAACACGGGGGGACACTGGGAGACACTGGGAGACACCGGGAGACACCGGGAGACACAGGGAGACACGGGAAGAGACTGGGAGATACTGGGAGACACCGGGAGACACGGGGAGACACGAGGAGACACGGGGAGACACTGGGAGACACTGAGATACTGGAAGACACTGGGAAACACGGGGAGACACTGGGAGACACTGAGATACTGGGAGACACGGGGAGACACTGAGATACTGGGAGACACGGGGAGGCACTGGGAGACACTGAGATACTGGGAAACACGGGGAGACACCGGGAGACACTGGGAGACTGGGAGACACGGGGAGACACTGAGATACTGGGAGACACGGGGAGACACGGGGAGAGACTGGGAGACTGGGAGACACCGGAAGACACGGCGAGACACGGGGAGACACGGGTAGACACCGGGAGACACTGGGAGACTGGCAGACACTGGGAGACACCGGGAGACACGGGGGGACACGGGGGGACACGGGGAGACACGGGGAGACACGGGAAGAGACTGGGAGATACTGGGAGACACCGGGAGACACGGGGGGACACGGGGAGACACGGGGAGACACCGAGAGACACGGGGAGACACCGGGAGACACAGGGAGACACGAGGAGACACTGAGATACTGGGAGACACGGGGAGACACTGGGAAACACTGAGATAGTGGGAAACACGGGGAGACACCGGGAGACACTGGGAGACTGGGAGACACGGGGAGACACTGAGATACTGGGAGACACCGGGAGACACTGGGAGACTGGCAGACACTGGGAGACACCGGGAGACACGGGGGGACACGGGGAGACACGGGGAGACACGGGAAGAGACTGGGAGATACTGGGAGACACCGGGAGACACGGGGGGACACGGGGAGACACGGGGAGACACCGAGAGACACGGGGAGACACCGGGAGACACGGGGAGACACGAGGAGACACTGAGATACTGGGAGACACGGGGAGACACTGGGGAACACTGAGATACTGGGAAACACGGGGAGACACCGGGAGACACTGGGAGACTGGGAGACACGGGTAGACACTGAGAGACACTGGGAGACTGGCAGACACTGGGAGACACCGGGAGACACGGGGGGACACGGGGAGACACGGGGAGACACGGGAAGAGACTGGGAGATACTGGGAGACACCGGGAGACACGGGGGGACACGGGGAGACACGGGGAGACACCGAGAGACACGGGGAGACACCGGGAGACACGGGGAGACACGAGGAGACATTGAGATACTGGGAGACACGGGGAGACACTGGGAGACACTGAGATACTGGGAAACACGGGGAGACACCGGGAGACACTGAAAAACACTGGGAAACACGGGGATACACCGGGAGACACGGGGAGACAATGAGAGACACGGGGAGACAATGGGAGACACGGGGAGACACGGGGAAACACCGGGAGACACTGGCAGACACCAAGAGACACCGGGAGACACTGGGAGAGACTGGGAGACACGGGGAGATGAATCACGGGTGACCTGTACGTCAGCACCGCCCCTCCAGCGGGAATCACCGAGTGCACGAAGCCGGCCGCACGAAGGCAGAGCGAGGGTACAAGCCCCGCAACGCCGGTGGCACGCGGCCTCGCCACTGATGTGAGCCGTGACCACGAGTCTAACTCGGGTCCCCTGCGGTGCCGCAGCGCGCCAACCGCTGCACCACCGCTCCGTTCAACAAAAAACTGAAGATATCATCAACAAAAAACTGAAGATTTCATCAATAAAAAACTAAAGATTTCATCAATAAAAAACTAAAGATATCATCAACAACAAACTAAAGATTTCAACAAAAAACTGAAGATATCAACAAAAAACTAAAGATATCATCAACAAAATAAAGATTACACCAAAAAACTAAAGATTTCATCAAAAAACTAAAGATATCATCAACAAAAAATGAAGATATCAACAAAAAACTAAAGATTTCATCAACAAAAAACTAAAGATATCATCAACAAAAAACTAAAGATATCATCAACAAAAAACTAAAGATATCATCAACAAAAAACTAAAGATATCATCAACAAAAAACTAAAGATATCATCAACAAAAAACTAAAGATATCATCAACAACAAAAGAAAGATTTCATCAACAAAAAACTAAAGATATCATCAACAAAAAACTAAAGATATCATCAACAAAAACTAAAGATATCATCAACAAAAAACTAAAGATATCATCAACAAAAAACTAAAGATATCATCAACAAAAAACGAAAGATTTCATCAACAAAAAACTAAAGATATCATCAACAAAAAACTAAAGATATCATCAACAAAAAACTAAAGATATCATCAACAAAAACTAAAGATATCATCACCAAAAACCTAAAGATATCATCAACAAAAAACGAAAGATTTCATCAACAAAAAACTAAAGATATCATCAACAAAAAACGAAAGATATCATCAACAAAAAACTAAAGATTTCATCAACAAAAAAATTAAGATATCATCAACAAAAAACTAAAGATATCATCAACAAAAAACTAAAGATTTCATCAACAAAAAAATTAAGATATCATCAACAAAAAACTGAAGATTTCATCAACAAAAGACTGAAGATATCATCACAAGTGCAGCACCTATAAAGGCCGACACGGTGGCACACACGAGGGGGTGGGTGGCCAGCACCACGCCCGGCCGCCTTTGTCTCCCCCAGAGGCGATGTTAACTACACACCGCACCAGGTACTCATTTGAGGCCGAGTAGACCTAGGGGAGGGCCCAGCATCACCGGTTCCGATAATCGTCACCGGTGCTGCTGGCCATGAGCGGGAATCGAACTCGGGTCGCCGGGCTCACAGCGCGGCGTAGCGCTAACCGCTGCACCACCGCTCCCCACACAAAGACAAAGATCGCCCGTGTAGCCTTAACAGACTGTAGGGGCAAGTGCTGTTAGCGAGTAGCACCTATGAAGGCCGGCACGGCACACGAGGGGGGGGGGTGGCCAGCACCACGCCCGGCCGCCTTTGTCTCCCCAGTGGCGCTACAAACCCGGCATCTCCGAGTTCGATTCCAGCTCGCGATCAACGGGACTGGCGGATATTTGAAGCGGTGCTTGTGGGCCCTCCCCTAGGTCGACTCGGCCTCAAATTAGTTAGTAAACGTCGCCACTGGGGAGACAAAGGCGGCCCGGGCGTGGGTGCTGGACAGTCTGTTAGAGGCTACACGGGGGATCTTTGTCTTTATCTTTGTGCTCGCTATCAACAGCACTTGCCCCGACAGTCTGTCACAGGCTACACGGGGGATCTTTGCCTTTATCTTTGTGCTCGCTATCAGCACTTGCCCGACAGTCTGTTACAGGCTACACGGGGGATCTTTGTCTTTATCTTTGTGCTCGCTATCAACAGCACTTGCCCCGACAGTCTGTCACAGGCTACACGGGGGATCTTTGTCTTTATCTTTGTGCTCGCTAACAGCAGCACTTGCCCCAACAGTCTGTCACAGGCTACACGGGGATCTTTATCCTTGTGCTCGCTAACAGCACTTGCCCCAACAGTCTGTTACAGGCTACACGGGGGATCTTTGTCTTTATCTTTGTGCTCGCTAACAGAAGCACTTGCCCCAACAGTCTGTCACAGGCTACACGGGGATCTTTATCTTTGTGCTCGCTAACAGCACTTGCCCCTACAATCTGTTACAGGCTACACGGGGGATCTTTGTCTTTGTGCTCGCTAACAGCAGCACTTGCCCCGACAGTCTGTTACAGGCTACACGGGGGATCTTTGTCTTTGTGCTCTGTAACAGCACTTGCCCCTACAATCTGTTAGAGGCTACACGGGGGCGGGGGGGTGGATCTTTACCTTTGTATTTTTTCTAACGTGTGCGCGACGTGGCCTCAAAGCGCACCTAGCCTGGCACGGGCGCCGTCGTGACTCATGATGGAATCGCAAACGATGCCCAGTTCGGTTGGTAAGGCTTCGTCGAACGGTGGATCGATCACGACTCATGGTGGTGCCGCGTTAATCGATAATCTCACCTGTTCCATTGTCCCCTATCCCCAGCCGCCTTTGTCTTCCCTACCTCCCCTCGCCCCCCCCTCCTCGCCTCGCCCCCCCTCCCCCTCTCCTCCGTGTCAACCCCTGTCACCATTGACCCAATCCAAAACCTATCTTTAATTAGGGACCTAATGATGAGATTACATGGGAATTGTTGAATGTAGCGGGCCAGTCACGGAGTGTGGAGGCGTGCGTGTGTGTGGCTGTGTGTGGCTGTGTGTGTGTGTGGCTGTGTGTGTGTGTGTGGCTGTGTGTGTGGCTGTGTGTGTGGCTGTGTGTGTGTGTGGCTGTGTGTGTGTGTGGCTGTGTGTGTGTGTGTGGCTGTGTGTGTGGCTGTGTGTGGTGTGTGTGTGTGTGTCTGTGTGTGTGTGGCTGTGTGTGGCTGTGTGTGGCTGTGTTGTGTGTGTGGCTGTGTGTGTGGCTGTGTGTGTAGCTGTGTGTGTGGCTGTGTGTGAGGCTGTGTGTGTGGCTGTGTGTGTGTGGTTGTGTGTGTGTGTGTGGCTGTGTGTGTGTGTAGCCGTGTGTGGCTGTGTGTGTGTGTGGCTGTGTGTGTGTGTGGCTGTGTGTGTGTGGCTGTGTGTGTGTGTGTCTGATGTGTGTGTGTGTGGCTGTGTGTATGTATGGCTGTGTGTGTGTGTGGCTGTGTGTGTGTGTGGCTGTGGGTGTGTGATGTGTGGGGTGTGTGTGATGTGTGGAGTGTGTGTCTGATGTGTGTGGCTGTGTGTGTGTGTGGCTGTGTGTGTGTGGCTGTGTGTGTGTGTGGCTGTGTGTGTGTGTGTGGCTGTGTGGCTGTGTGTGGCTGTGACTGTGTGTGTGTGGCCGTATGTGGCTGTGTGTGTGTGTGGCTGTGTGTGTGTGTGTGGCTGTGTGTGTGTGTGTCTGATGTGTGTGGCTGTGTGTGTGTGTGGCTGTGTGTGTGTGTGGCTGTGTGTGTGTGTGTGTGGCCGTGTGTGGCTGTGTCTGTGTGTGTTTCAAGGCCAATGCCACAGATATTATCAGTTTCATATTCTTGGTTCTTTCGGTAAAGTCACGTAGAAGGGAAGTAATAAAATAATAAAAATAAAACATAATAAAATAATTCTCACGACGTTTCGGCCACAACGCAAGCAGCCGTCCTCAGGTGGAGAACATATCTGTCGATAAGACAGAGTCTGAATGACACGTCTCTGTCTTATCGACAGGCGTGTTCTTCACCTGAGGACGGCTGCTTGCGTTGTGGCCGAAACGTCGTGAGAATTATGTTTTATTTTGATTATTTTATTACTTCCCTTCTACGTGATGACTTTACCGAAAGAACCAAGAAGATGAATCCCTGCAGTCACGAAAGCTTTAAATCGAAATATTATCAGTTTGTTTTTTTGTTTGGGGTGGGTGGCCAGCACTACGCCCGGCCGCCTTTGTCTCCCCAGTGGAGATGTTTACGACGCAGCACCAGGTACTCATTTGAGGTTGAGTCAACCTAGGGGAGTCCCAGAACCGGTTCAGATAATCGTCTCACACACACGCACACACAACATACACACAAAGTACACACACAGCACTCACAGTCGATACAGACACGGCAGACACAGACGCAAGCACGCGGAGAAAAGCAATTTTGCGGACGAATCAAAGTTTGATGTTTTTAAATTGCAACTGTCATCTCTGAGTATAAAAATTAAAATAACATAGGACACACACACACACACAGGATCCCACGAATATCCTGCACCAGACTGTTGGGGCAAGTGCTGTTAGCGAGTGGCGAGCACCTATGAAGGCTACCGGCACTGTGGCACACGAGGGGGTGGGTGGCCAGCACCACGCCCGGCCGCCTTTGTCTCCCCAGTGGCGATATTTACACACCGCACCAGGTACTCATTTGAGGCTGAGTCGACCTAGGGGATGCAACAAAACTTTAAATTTGCCATGTGGGTACTTTCCAGACTGTACACCATGCAAACATTACAAAAATACACTTTTGTATTGGGGGGTGGGGGGGCGCATAAATGCATATATTTTGCACGGCAAGTGAGCTGTGACGTCACATCTGTCATGTGATTTCAAGCTTTCGTGACTGCAGGGATTCATCTTCTTGGTTCTTTCGGTAAAGTCACGTAGAAGGGAAATAATAAAATAATAATAAAATAAAACACAATAAAATACAATTCTCACGACGTTTCGGCCACAACGCAAGCAGCCGTCCTCAGGTGAAGAACAGGTCTGTCGGAAAGACAGCATGTAAAAGGTGGAAAATAGTTCAACTTTAGCGAAAGAACCGAGAAGATGAACCAAGAATGTGCAAATAGGGTTTTTCCCCTTTTTTTCTGGCAACAAAACTGACACCTTTTGCAAGGTATCGTGCTTACATTAACCACAATACTTGCATGATAGCTTGCAAAAGGTGTCAGTTTAGTTGGCAGAAAAAAGGGGAAAAACCCTATTAGTATATTTTGGTTACTGGCAAAGGAGATCCCATGATCACGAATATGTGTCCAGGGTCATCGAGAGAGTCCGGGCAAGAGTGTGAGTGCTAGCCCCAGTAACCCTCCCCTGGGGAGTGAGCGTACGGTACACGCCAGAGGTGGGACAAAGTCATTGTTATGCAAGTCCAAGTCGAGTCTGAAGTCATCAAATTCATGACTCGAGTCCGACTCGAGTCCAAGTCACATGACTCGAGTCCACACCTCAGAGGTGGGACAAAGTCATTGTTATGCAAGTCCAAGTCGAGTCTGAAGTCATCAAATTCATGACTCGAGTCTGACTCGAGTCCAAGTCACATGACTCGAGTCCACACCTCAGAGGTGGGACAAAGTCATTGTTATACAAGTCCAAGTCGAGTCTGAAGTCATCAAATTCATGACTCGAGTCTGAATCGAGTCCAAGTCACATGACTCGAGTCCACACCTCTGGTACACGCAGTCGTGTGTGAAGACAAGTCTTTAATAAAACAACTGGCGCATGCCCTTACCTAAAGCTCTGTGGATCTACAAGTCTCCAGCGGTGTAAAGATTAAGCGCACAGCAACTGGTACTCAAGGCGTTGCGTAGACTTGCTCCTCACAGACATTCATGGCGTCCTTCAGCCACGAAATGTTCCATCGAGATCATTAAGGTCCATCTACTTGGTTCTTTCGGTAAAGTCACGTAGAATGGAAATAAGAAAATAAGAAAATAAAGCATAATAAAATATTTCATTATGTTTTATTAAAAGAAAGCATAATAAAATATTTTCTTATCTTTTATTTGTATTTTTTTATTTTTTCATTTCCATTCTACGTGACTTTACCGAAAGAACCAAGAAGATGAATCCCTGCAGTCACGAAAGCTTCAAATCGAAATGGTGTATTTTTATTATTTTTTCATTTCCATTCTACGTGACTTTACCGAAAGAACCAAGAAGATGAATCCCTGCAGTCACGAAAGCTTCAAATCGAAATGGTGTATTTTTATTATTTTTTCATTTCCATTCTACGTGACTTTACCGAAAGAACCAAGAAGATGAATCCCTGCAGTCACGAAAGCTTTAAATCGAGACCATTAAGGTCGCCGTCAGACTGTGCATCGCTCACCGTCATCGTCGCCACGGTCTCTCGGCTTCACACTTGGTGGTGACGGCGCCGGCTTTGCCACTGCGGCACCTCAACTCTGGAACCCCGGTGGCCCTTTCGAGGCCGGGGGACTTCCGAGAAAATTGCACATCTTGAAATATCGACTAAGAAAAAATAAACCTGTAAAAACAAAGTTTTTCACTCTAAATCCTTTATATGCGTGGCGGCTCGAGTCCTCTCGTCCTCTGGCTTGAGATGGCTGCCACCTATGGGTCAGATGATTGTCTACCAGCATTAAGCAATTGGTAATTAAATATTTTTTTAAAAAATTCCCTAAACAGTGTAAAATTTTGGAAAAAAAATTTCACGAAAATTAATTGTCACGCACAACGAGTCTGTGTGCAAAATGTCAGCTCGATTCAATCACGGGAAGTGGGTTAAAAAACGACCGAAAGATTTGCACAGTCATAAGCAAGCATGCAAGCACGCAAGCAAGCGAACTTAATATAAAGGATTTAATAAGTATAACCCGTAAAAACAACGTTTTTCACTCTAAATCCTTTATATGCGTGGCGGCTAGAGTCCTCTCGTCCTCTGACTTGAGATGGCTGCCACCTATGGGTCAGATGATTGTCTGCCAGTATTAAGCAATTGGTAATTAAATATTTAATTTGTTTTCCCTAAAAAGTGTAACATTTTGGGGAAAAAAATTTCACGAACATTAATTGTCTCGCACAACGAGTCTGTGTGCAAAATGTCAGCTCGATTGGATCACGGGAAGTGGGTTAAAAAACGACCGAAAGATTTGCACGGTCGTAAGCAAGCAAGCACGCAAGCAAGCAAGCAAACTTAATATAAAGGATTTTAAAAAAAGTCTCCGTTTAAAATGTCCTTTTCTCTTTCTTTAGTTATTTTAAAAGTTTTTTTTACCACTTATTCTTCTTCCCTCGCTCGAGGTTTAACTATTTCCCACCTTTTACATGCATCAGCGGGGTCCTGGGAATGACCGTGAAAGAGAACGCCCGATACGTTTTAAATTGTTATAATTATTATACTTACAGAGATCTAAACCACCCCTCCCTCCCACGCCCCAGACAAAAAAAAGATCACCTTCATTGCGGATAATTATCGGTCCGACAAAAAGCCCAGCCATGGAGCTCTTCAAGCGCCACGCAACAAAACCGATCCGTGGATCGACCAGGTAGAGAGTCGGTCCCCTGCTACTCAAACGTCCAGCAACCACCGAAGCTGATGAACTGCAAACTGCGAACTATTGAGAAAGAATAAAACTACGAATTCTTAGGTTGTTTTCGGTAAAGTCACGTAGGTAAAAAATTTAAATTCATAAAAGTAAAATAAAAATAAAAAATTAACCCGTAAAAACAAAGTTTTTCACTCTAAATCCTTCATATGCGTGGCGGCTAGAGTTCTCTCGTCCTCTGGCTTGAGATGGCTGCCACCTATGGGTCAGACGATTGTCTGCCAGCATTAAGCAATTGGTAATTAAATATTTTTTTTAAAAATTCCCTAAACAGTGTAAAATTTTGGAAAAAAATGTTCACGAAAATTAATTGTCTCGCACAACGAGTCTGTGTGGAAAAAAGTCTGATCGTTTGGATCACGGGAAGTGGGTTAAAAAACGACCGAAAGATTTGCACGGTCGTAAGCAAGCAAGCAAGCACGCAAGCATGCGAACTTAATATAAAGGATTAAAAAAAAAATCACGACGTTTCGGAGGCAACACAAGCTTCCGTCTTCAGGTGGAACAGTCACAGCACAATAGCTGTATCACTTGTATCATTTGATACAGCTGTCGTGCTGTGACTTCCACCTGAAGACGGAAGCTTGTGTTGCCTCCGAAACGTCGTGATTTTTATTTTATTTTTATTTTACTTTTATTCATTTACATTTTTTACCTACGTGACTTCACCGAAAAAAACACCTAAGAATATGAATCCTTGCAGTCACAAAAGCTTCAAATCTGGAATAAAACTACGCTGTATTGATTCTAGATTTGAAGCTTTCGTGACTGCAAGGATTCATATTCTTAGGTTTTTTCGGTAAAGTCACGTAGGTAGAAAATTTAAGTTAATAAAAGTAAATTAAAACAAAATAAAAAATCACGACGTTTCGGAACGGAGGCTTGTGTTGCTTCCGAAACGTCGTGATTATTTATTTTTTACTTTGTTTTATTTTACTTTTATTAATTAAAATTTTTTACCTACGTGACTTTACCGAAAAAACCTAAGAATATACGTTGTATTGTTTTAAACAGGTGCAAGGCTCCACTGAGTTGCTGCGTAGAAGGCTCTCTGCCAGGAGCAAACGGGAGCCATCACAAACGACAGCGCAACAAAAGTGAAACTCATCGTTTCTGCGTGGACATTCGTAGCGGAAGGCCAAACAACCCTCAACCGCAGGAGGGAAAGCCCAGAGTACCCAGAGTAAAATCCTCGCGGCCACGGGGAGAGAGACGCTGCCACAAACTAAAAATAAACACAGCGGGTGACACAGGGTCGGGATCGAACCCTTGACCAGGTCAATAATTCCCTGCTCCACCACCTCTGCTGTAGCCGGCAGATGGATAGAGAATATATCTGGCGTCTGTCCAGGACCACCCCGGTGTGAAAAACTAAAAACTAAACTTCGATTTAAAGCTTTCTTGACTGCAGGGATTCATCTTCTTGGTTCTTTCGGTAAAGTCACGTAGAAGGGAAATAATAAAATAATAAAATAAAACAAAAAAATAAAATAATAAAAATAAAACATAATAAAATTTCGATTTAAAGCTTTCGTGACTGCAGGGATGCATCTTCTTGGTTCTTTCGGTAAAGTCAAGTAGAAGGGAAATAATAAAATAATAAAACTAAAACATAATAAAATCATTCTCACGACGTTTCGGCCACAATGCAAGCAGCCGTCCTCAGGTGAAGAACAGGTCTGTCGGAAAGACAGCGTCTGAATATGCTAAATTCATCTTGATATGCAAATTCCTTAGTCAAGGCGCCCCTTCCCCCCTCCAACCCAGCTTAAATATACGCTGCCAAGCCTGGTGGTGCCCATTCAGACGCTGTCTTTCCCACAGACCTGTTCTCCACCTGAGGACGGCTGCTTGCGTTGTGGCCGAAACGTCGTGAGAATTATTTTATTATGTTTTATTTTTATTATTTTATTATTCCCCTTCTACGTGACTTTACCGAAAGAACCAAGAAGAAGATAAAACTAAACTCTTTTTCATTGTACCAGGGTGTAAGCAACGAAGCTTCATTTCAGAAGAGACGCTGACCCATCACAAATTCTAGCCCAACGGAGAGGCGGCTTACCATTGTGTGGAAATTTATGTCGGCGGTCAAATACGCTAAACACGTGATGGTCATTCTAAATGTGGACGGAAAAGTGGGGGGACGCGGAAAGAAATCCACGCAACGCACAGCGAGAGAGAGAGAGACACGCAAACTTCAAATATACAGCAGCAGCAGGCGTCAAGGTTGGGATCGAACCCACGACCTCCTGCACACCAGGCGAGGTAGTCAACATCTCCTAGCCACCGTGATGATGATGAGAGAGAGACACGCAAACTACAAATATACAGCAGCAGGCGTCAAGGTTGGGATCGAACCCACGACCTCCTGTACACTAGGCGAGGTAGTCAACATCTCCTAGCCACCGTGATGATGATGAGAGAGAGACACGCAAACTCCAAATATACAGCAGCAGCAGGCGTCAGGGTTGGGATCGAACCCACGACCTCCTGCACACCAGGCGAGGTAGTCAACATCTCCTAGCCACCGTGATGATGATGAGAGAGAGACACGCAAACTACAAATATACAGCAGCAGCAGGCGTCAAGGTTGGGATCGAACCCACGACCTCCTGTACACCAGGCGAGGTAGTCAACATCTCCTAGCCACCGTGATGATGATGAGAGAGAGACACGCAAACTCCAAATATACAGCAGCAGGCGTCAGGGTCGGGATCGAACCCACGACCTCCTGCACACCAGGCGAGGGAGATAGTATAAACACACAGAGTACACACATAGTATACAAACACAGAGTACACACACACAGTATACACACACGTAGAACACGCATAGTATACACACACATAGTACACAGACAAAGACAAAAATATCCCCCGTGTAGCCTTAACAAACTGTAGGGGCAAGTGCTGTGAGCGAGCACCTATGAAGGCCGGAACAGTACAAGAGGGGGTAGGTGGCCAGCACCACGCCCGGCCGCCTTTGTCTCCCCAGTGGCGATATTTACACACCGCACCAGGTACTCATTTGAGGCCGAGTTGACCTAGGGGAGGCCCGGGACCGGTTCAGATAATCGTCACTGCTGTTGGCCCTGAGCGGGAATCGAACTCGGGTCTCCGGGTTTAGAGTGCAGCGTAGCGCTAACCGCTGCACCACCGCTCCCCGACACACAACAACAACAACAACAACCGCTATTCGCCACTAAGTGGCGGTGACGTCACCACGACGCTTGTGCCAGGCCATGTGCACCTTGAGGCCACGTGAAGTGTCGAACGCCCATTGGCAGGAGGTCACGGGGTAGACCCAGCAGGTGCCACGGGTCGACTGACCGAGACGAGTGGCTGATGCACCACCTGTGCCCCCTACTGTGCCAACTTGCTGTGCTTTAGCCAACCGGCGCTCCGCTCGTTGTTGTGAGCGTCGCTCCTCCGCCCTCCGTTGTTGCTGGAGGGCGACTGCCTCCAACTGCCCAGTAGCGTCCTTCACGAGCCTCCTCCACAGAGGCCGATCTTGACACCGCTGGTACCAGTCATCGGCAAGTCCACTCAGCTCCACGTCCTCCTGTACCACATCACTCCATCTCTTCTCCAGCCCGTGTCACTCACCAACCCACTCACCCACTCATCCACCCACTCACCCATCACTCCATCTCTTCTCTAGCCCGTGTCACTCACTCAACCACTCACCCACCTACCCACTCACTCACCCACCCACTCACCCATCACTCCATCTCTTCTCTAGCCCGTGCCGCGCCCATTTAGCACCCTCGATCCGGCCAAACAAAAGCTGTTCAGGCATGCGGTGGCTGGGCATGCGGGCTACATGACCCAGCCAACGCAGCCTTGCCTGCCGGAGGAGCTCACCGATGGGACTTTGCCCAGACACACAGACACACACAAAGACACACAGACACACAGACAGACACACAGACAGACACACAGACGCGCGCGCTACTCACAGATGATGTAGTAGTCCCGTCCCGAGCGGAACTCGAGTCCCAGCACGCTGGGGCTGTACTCCTGGAACTTGATGGTGTACTTGACCTCGACGCCCGGCCGGTCGCACGTGAGCAGCGCGTTGCGAGCCCTCCGCGCGTCACACTCCCGCGCCTCTTCGCGACCCACCATGTACAGGCGGTACGTCTCCCCCTCCTCGCCATGCTCCACCTCCTCCACCTCCTCCTCCGCCTCTTCCACCTTCTTCTGTTGCAACTCGTCCTTCTCGTCGTTGCTGTCGTCGTCCGTCTCAACGCGAGATGTTTTCTTCGGGTCCATCATGTTCCCGGCTGAACGACGGTCAGATCCTGCGTTGTGATCCGATGATGACGACGATGATGATGACGATGATGATCTTTTCGGTGATGATGATGATGATATTTGCGATCCTCCTGCTGCTGCTGCTGATGATGACGCTGCTGCTGCTGCTGCCGATGATTTTTTTGATGACGATGATGATACTCTAGATCCTGTTGCCGCTGATGATGCTGATGATGATGACACTGCTGCTGCTGCTCCTGGTAATCGAGGACAAATGATATCCAGGCGGTCACCCATCTTTGGAAACACAATCACTCCCTGATCCATTTGGAACCTGAGACAGGGAAGAGGAAGGGAGGGAGAGACAGATCGATGCATTGACATCGGTGTGTGTGTGCGTGTGTGTGCGCTAGTGTAGCGGTTAGCGCTACGCTGCGCTATGAACCTAGCGACCCGGGTTCGATTCCCGCTCACGGCCAACACCAGTGACGATTATCTGAACCGGTCCTGGGCCTCCCCTAGGTCGACTCAGCCTGAAATGAGTACCTGGTGTGGTGTGTAAACATCGCCACTGAAGAGACAAAGGCGGTCGGGCGTGGTGCTTGCCACCCACCCCCTCGTGTGCCGTTCCGGCCTTCATAGGTGCTACTCGCTAACAGCACTTGCCCCTACAGTCTGTTAAGGCTATACGGGGGATCTTTGTCTTTGTCTTTGTGTGCGCGTGCACCTAGCCTGGCACAGGAGCCATGGTGACATCGGCGTTAACTCGTGAAGAACGGCAAGCCGTGGTCGATCCACTGCTAGACTACCGCTGACCACCACACAAAAAACACACACGCTAAATTTCGATTTAAAGCTTTCGTGACTGCAGGGATTCATCTTCTTGTTTCTTTCGGTAAAGTCACGTAGAAGGGAAGTAATAAAATAATAAAAATAAAACATAATAAAACAATTCTCACGACGTTTCGGCTACAACGCAAGCAGCCGTCTTCAGGTGAAGAATGAGACACTACCAAACTAGGAGCTTATATATAAGCTGCATTGGGGGTTGAAGAGCGCCTTAACAAAAAGAATGTGCATGTGAAGAGGGATTTAGCATATTCATGGAAAATGCGTAGGCGTTGGGCGGGGGGGTGTCAAAGTCATATTATGCCCATGCATTATGCAGGATCAGCAGCAACCAAGGGGGGTGCAGGGATTAGCAGTAACAAAGGAAAGGAATGTTAATGATATGTAGCTGCAGTTACTCAACAACACGTAGAAAACTAAAGTATAAACTACATAAAAAACTAAAGTATAAAAGATAAGAGCTAAGCTAGTTCTAGACAGAATTCGTTTCGCATTAGAAGAAGTTACAGCAGCAGATGTTAGTGTAAATGCGTTTGGTATTACCTTAGAGTCGCGGCATCTCTTCAGAAAGGTGAGAGACTCGATTAGCTGAGCCTTCTTATCCCGGAGCTTGTTGAAGGATCTCAAAGTTATGTGGAAACCCTCCCCGTAGAGGCGGTTAAATTTCGATTTAAAGCTTTCGTGACTGCAGGGATTCATCTTCTTGTTTCTTTCGGTAAAGTCACGTAGAAGGGAAGTAATAAAATAATAAAAATAAAACATAATAAAACAATTCTCACGACGTTTCGGCTACAACGCAAGCAGCCGTCTTCAGGTGAAGAATGAGACACTACCAAACTAGGAGCTTATATATAAGCTGCATTGGGGGTTGAAGAGCGCCTTAACAAAAAGAATGTGCATGTGAAGAGGGATTTAGCATATTCATGGAAAATGCGTAGGCGTTGGGCGGGGGGGTGTCAAAGTCATATTATGCCCATGCATTATGCAGGATCAGCAGCAACCAAGGGGGGTGCAGGGATTAGCAGTAACAAAGGAAAGGAATGTTAATGATATGTAGCTGCAGTTACTCAACAACACGTAGAAAACTAAAGTATAAACTACATAAAAAACTAAAGTATAAAAGATAAGAGCTAAGCTAGTTCTAGACAGAATTCGTTTCGCATTAGAAGAAGTTACAGCAGCAGATGTTAGTGTAAATGCGTTTGGTATTACCTTAGAGTCGCGGCATCTCTTCAGAAAGGTGAGAGACTCGATTAGCTGAGCCTTCTTATCCCGGAGCTTGTTGAAGGATCTCAAAGTTATGTGGAAACCCTCCCCGTAGAGGCGGTTAAATTTCGATTTAAAGCTTTCGTGACTGCAGGGATTCATCTTCTTGTTTCTTTCGGTAAAGTCACGTAGAAGGGAAGTAATAAAATAATAAAAATAAAACATAATAAAACAATTCTCACGACGTTTCGGCTACAACGCAAGCAGCCGTCTTCAGGTGAAGAATGAGACACTACCAAACTAGGAGCTTATATATAAGCTGCATTGGGGGTTGAAGAGCGCCTTAACAAAAGAATGTGCATGTGAAGAGGGATTTAGCATATTCATGGAAAATGCGTAGGCGTTGGGCGGGGGGGTGTCAAAGTCATATTATGCCCATGCATTATGCAGGATCAGCAGCAACCAAGGGGGGTGCAGGGATTAGCAGTAACAAAGGAAAGGAATGTTAATGATATGTAGCTGCAGTTACTCAACAACACGTAGAAAACTAAAGTATAAACTACATAAAAAACTAAAGTATAAAAGATAAGAGCTAAGCTAGTTCTAGACAGAATTCGTTTCGCATTAGAAGAAGTTACAGCAGCAGATGTTAGTGTAAATGCGTTTGGTATTACCTTAGAGTCGCGGCATCTCTTCAGAAAGGTGAGAGACTCGATTAGCTGAGCCTTCTTATCCCGGAGCTTGTTGAAGGATCTCAAAGTTATGTGGAAACCCTCCCCGTAGAGGCGGTTAAATTTCGATTTAAAGCTTTCGTGACTGCAGGGATTCATCTTCTTGTTTCTTTCGGTAAAGTCACGTAGAAGGGAAGTAATAAAATAATAAAAATAAAACATAATAAAACAATTCTCACGACGTTTCGGCTACAACGCAAGCAGCCGTCTTCAGGTGAAGAATGAGACACTACCAAACTAGGAGCTTATATATAAGCTGCATTGGGGGTTGAAGAGCGCCTTAACAAAAAGAATGTGCATGTGAAGAGGGATTTAGCATATTCATGGAAAATGCGTAGGCGTTGGGCGGGGGGGTGTCAAAGTCATATTATGCCCATGCATTATGCAGGATCAGCAGCAACCAAGGGGGGTGCAGGGATTAGCAGTAACAAAGGAAAGGAATGTTAATGATATGTAGCTGCAGTTACTCAACAACACGTAGAAAACTAAAGTATAAACTACATAAAAAACTAAAGTATAAAAGATAAGAGCTAAGCTAGTTCTAGACAGAATTCGTTTCGCATTAGAAGAAGTTACAGCAGCAGATGTTAGTGTAAATGCGTTTGGTATTACCTTAGAGTCGCGGCATCTCTTCAGAAAGGTGAGAGACTCGATTAGCTGAGCCTTCTTATCCCGGAGCTTGTTGAAGGATCTCAAAGTTATGTGGAAACCCTCCCCGTAGAGGCGGTTAAATTTCGATTTAAAGCTTTCGTGACTGCAGGGATTCATCTTCTTGTTTCTTTCGGTAAAGTCACGTAGAAGGGAAGTAATAAAATAATAAAAATAAAACATAATAAAACAATTCTCACGACGTTTCGGCTACAACGCAAGCAGCCGTCTTCAGGTGAAGAATGAGACACTACCAAACTAGGAGCTTATATATAAGCTGCATTGGGGGTTGAAGAGCGCCTTAACAAAAAGAATGTGCATGTGAAGAGGGATTTAGCATATTCATGGAAAATGCGTAGGCGTTGGGCGGGGGGGTGTCAAAGTCATATTATGCCCATGCATTATGCAGGATCAGCAGCAACCAAGGGGGGTGCAGGGATTAGCAGTAACAAAGGAAAGGAATGTTAATGATATGTAGCTGCAGTTACTCAACAACACGTAGAAAACTAAAGTATAAACTACATAAAAAACTAAAGTATAAAAGATAAGAGCTAAGCTAGTTCTAGACAGAATTCGTTTCGCATTAGAAGAAGTTACAGCAGCAGATGTTAGTGTAAATGCGTTTGGTATTACCTTAGAGTCGCGGCATCTCTTCAGAAAGGTGAGAGACTCGATTAGCTGAGCCTTCTTATCCCGGAGCTTGTTGAAGGATCTCAAAGTTATGTGGAAACCCTCCCCGTAGAGGCGGTTAAATTTCGATTTAAAGCTTTCGTGACTGCAGGGATTCATCTTCTTGTTTCTTTCGGTAAAGTCACGTAGAAGGGAAGTAATAAAATAATAAAAATAAAACATAATAAAACAATTCTCACGACGTTTCGGCTACAACGCAAGCAGCCGTCTTCAGGTGAAGAATGAGACACTACCAAACTAGGAGCTTATATATAAGCTGCATTGGGGGTTGAAGAGCGCCTTAACAAAAAGAATGTGCATGTGAAGAGGGATTTAGCATATTCATGGAAAATGCGTAGGCGTTGGGCGGGGGGGTGTCAAAGTCATATTATGCCCATGCATTATGCAGGATCAGCAGCAACCAAGGGGGGTGCAGGGATTAGCAGTAACAAAGGAAAGGAATGTTAATGATATGTAGCTGCAGTTACTCAACAACACGTAGAAAACTAAAGTATAAACTACATAAAAAACTAAAGTATAAAAGATAAGAGCTAAGCTAGTTCTAGACAGAATTCGTTTCGCATTAGAAGAAGTTACAGCAGCAGATGTTAGTGTAAATGCGTTTGGTATTACCTTAGAGTCGCGGCATCTCTTCAGAAAGGTGAGAGACTCGATTAGCTGAGCCTTCTTATCCCGGAGCTTGTTGAAGGATCTCAAAGTTATGTGGAAACCCTCCCCGTAGAGGCGGTTAAATTTCGATTTAAAGCTTTCGTGACTGCAGGGATTCATCTTCTTGTTTCTTTCGGTAAAGTCACGTAGAAGGGAAGTAATGCATGGGCATAATATGACTTTGACACCCCCCCGCCCAACGCCTACGCATTTTCCATGAATATGCTAAATCCCTCTTCACATGCACATTCTTTTTGTTAAGGCGCTCTTCAACCCCCAATGCAGCTTATATATAAGCTCCTAGTTTGGTAGTGTCTCATTCTTCACCTGAAGACGGCTGCTTGCGTTGTAGCCGAAACGTCGTGAGAATTGTTTTATTATGTTTTATTTTTATTATTTTATTACTTCCCTTCTACGTGACTTTACCGAAAGAAACAAGAAGATGAATCCCTGCAGTCACGAAAGCTTTAAATCGAAATTTAACCGCCTCTACGGGGAGGGTTTCCACATAACTTTGAGATCCTTCAACAAGCTCCGGGATAAGAAGGCTCAGCTAATCGAGTCTCTCACCTTTCTGAAGAGATGCCGCGACTCTAAGGTAATACCAAACGCATTTACACTAACATCTGCTGCTGTAACTTCTTCTAATGCGAAACGAATTCTGTCTAGAACTAGCTTAGCTCTTATCTTTTATACTTTAGTTTTTTATGTAGTTTATACTTTAGTTTTCTACGTGTTGTTGAGTAACTGCAGCTACATATCATTAACATTCCTTTCCTTTGTTACTGCTAATCCCTGCACCCCCCTTGGTTGCTGCTGATCCTGCATAATGCATGGGCATAATATGACTTTGACACCCCCCCGCCCAACGCCTACGCATTTTCCATGAATATGCTAAATCCCTCTTCACATGCACATTCTTTTTGTTAAGGCGCTCTTCAACCCCCAATGCAGCTTATATATAAGCTCCTAGTTTGGTAGTGTCTCATTCTTCACCTGAAGACGGCTGCTTGCGTTGTAGCCGAAACGTCGTGAGAATTGTTTTATTATGTTTTATTTTTATTATTTTATTACTTCCCTTCTACGTGACTTTACCGAAAGAAACAAGAAGATGAATCCCTGCAGTCACGAAAGCTTTAAATCGAAATTTAACCGCCTCTACGGGGAGGGTTTCCACATAACTTTGAGATCCTTCAACAAGCTCCGGGATAAGAAGGCTCAGCTAATCGAGTCTCTCACCTTTCTGAAGAGATGCCGCGACTCTAAGGTAATACCAAACGCATTTACACTAACATCTGCTGCTGTAACTTCTTCTAATGCGAAACGAATTCTGTCTAGAACTAGCTTAGCTCTTATCTTTTATACTTTAGTTTTTTATGTAGTTTATACTTTAGTTTTCTACGTGTTGTTGAGTAACTGCAGCTACATATCATTAACATTCCTTTCCTTTGTTACTGCTAATCCCTGCACCCCCCTTGGTTGCTGCTGATCCTGCATAATGCATGGGCATAATATGACTTTGACACCCCCCCGCCCAACGCCTACGCATTTTCCATGAATATGCTAAATCCCTCTTCACATGCACATTCTTTTTGTTAAGGCGCTCTTCAACCCCCAATGCAGCTTATATATAAGCTCCTAGTTTGGTAGTGTCTCATTCTTCACCTGAAGACGGCTGCTTGCGTTGTAGCCGAAACGTCGTGAGAATTGTTTTATTATGTTTTATTTTTATTATTTTATTACTTCCCTTCTACGTGACTTTACCGAAAGAAACAAGAACACACACGCTCATTAACACACTCACACACGCACGCACACACCTCACTCATTAACAAAGACAAAGATCCCCCGTATAGGCTCAATAGACGGTTGGGGCAAGTGCTGTTAGCGAGCAGCAGCTATGAAGGGGAGGGTGGCCAGCTCCACGCCCGGCCGCCTTTGTCTCCCCAGTGGCGATGTTTATTACACACCGCACAAGGTAACTCATTTGAGGCTGAGTCGACCTTGGGGAAGCCCAGGACCGGTTCAGATAATCCTCACTGGGTGTTGGTGGCCGTGAGCGAGAATCGGACTCGGGTTGCTGGGTTCGTAGCGCGGTGCGCTAACCGCTGCACCACCACTCCCCACTCATTAACACACAAAGACAAAGATCCTCCCGATAGCCTTAACAGACTGTAGGGGCAAGTGCTGTTAGCGAGCACCTATGAAGGCTGTGGGGGTGGGTGGTCAGCACCACGCCCGGCCGCCTTTGTCTCCCCAGTGGCGAGCGGTGGTGTAGTGCTAACCACTAAACCACCGCTCCCCCCTAGCTCATACACACACACGCACAAACTCGCTCACACACACTCACACACTCACACACACACACCCCCACACTCACACACACACACCAACACACACTCACACACCCCCACACACACACACCCCCACACTCACACACACACACCCCCACACTCACACACACACTCACACACTCTCACACACACGCACACACACTCACACACACCCCCACACTCACACACACACTCACACACTCTCACACACACGCACACACACTCACACACACACACCCCCACACTCACACACACACACCCCCACACTCACACACACACACCCCCACACTCACACACACACACCCCCACACTCACACACACACTCACACACTCGCTCACACACACTCACACACTCACACACACACCCCCACACTCACACACACACACCAACACACACTCACACACACTCACTCACACACCCCCACACACACACACCCCCACACTCACACACACACACCCCCACACTCACACACACACTCACACACTCTCACACAAACAAATATACAAAGATCCCCCGTATAGCCTTAACAGACTGTAGGGGCAAGTGCTGTTAGCGAGCACACACACACACACTCGCACGCACACTCGCGCACAGACTCACACACACACTCACACACACTCACACACACTCACACTCTCACACACACTCACACACTCACACACACGCACACTCGCACGCACACTCGCACAGACTCACACACACACACTTACACACACACTCACACACACTCACACACACACTCGCACACACTCGCACACACACTCACACACACACACTTACACACACACTCACACACACGCACACACACTCTCACACACACTCACACACACTTACACACACTCACACACTCGCACACACACTCACACACACACTCACCCACACTCACACACACACTCACACACACTCACACACACACTCGCACACACACTCACTCACACTCGCACACACACTCTCGCACACACACGCACACACTCGCACACACACACACTCACACACACACACCCCCCCACTCACACACACACACCCCCACACTCACACACACTCTCACACACACTCACACACACACTTGCAAGCGTGTAAATTGGGGTTCAGTGTGTGTGCCTGGGTCACAGCCGGGCCTGTGGACATCGCCGCGTCGTTGATAACGCAGCGACGCGGCGACAACTGGCACACAGATTGGGCCACGATCCGCAGTAGGCAATGCAATGTTTATTATTTATATATATATTAAAAAATATATAAATATATGAATACTTATTACTGTGGCGTACGTCACGAGGTGGTGCACACCGAGACTTCAATAACGGACCCCCCCCGCTTGCCCACCCAAGTTGAAGATACACGTGTCGGCATGTGTGCGAGCTAGATCCGGATGAGTTGCCTCTGGATTTCTTGGTTCTTTCGGTCAAATCACGGAGATCGAAAACGTCGCCGGGGTTTTTATTTCCGCTTTTTTTAATCCTCAATTAAAAAAATAGTACCTTTATTTTTTTTATTTCAATTTATTTTTTTCAATAATTTTTTCAATTTTTTTTTCCAATTTTTTTTCCAATTTTTTTTTCAATTTTTTTTTTCAATTTTTTTTTTTCAAGTATTTTTTTCATTTTGTTTTCAATTTTTTTTTCCATTTTTTTCACATTTTTTTTTCAAATTTTTTTTCAATTTTTTTTCCAATTTTTTTTTCAATTTTTTTCTTCAATTTTTTTATTTCAATTTTTTTTTTCAAATTTTTTCCCAATTTTTTTTTCTATTTTTTTTTTCAATTTTTTTTTCAATTTTTTTTTCAATTTTTTTTTCAATTTTTTTTTCAATTTTTTTTCTCAATTTTTTTTTCAATTTTTTTTTGTTAAAATTTTTTCCCTACGCGACTTTGCCGACAGAACGAAAGGATATTATTGATCCCTGCAGCCACGGGACATTTTAAGCCGAAAAGTTCCATCTGGGGTCTGGGCGAAACTCGAGGACGGCAACAGCCATAGAGCAGCATCAGCGGCAGTGGCAGCGGGCGGATCGATACGTGGACAGCGCGATGGGAGAGGGGAGGGAAATCAGAAGCGAGTTGGGTTTTTTTTGTGTTCCATCTGCGGAGTAGTGTGTGTGGAAATATTTAAATAATTAATGGCCTCCCCCCCCCCCCCCATCCATCAGTGGAAGGAAATCACGTGATGATTAATTGGGGTTCAACTCGCCCCGCTCCCTTCCCCGAGTGTCCTGCAACCCCGATAACGGATAGCATCGCCAATTACAGGGTGCACACGAACACACACACACACAGTGTCACACACACACACAGTGCTACACACACACACAGGGTGCACACACACACAGTGCTACACACACACACAGGGCTACACACACAGTGTTACACACACACAGTGTCACACACACACAGTGCTACACACACACACACACAGTGTCACACACACACACAGGGTGCACACACACACACAGGGTGCACACGAACACACACACACACACAGTGTTACACACACACAGTGCTACACACACACAGGGTGCACACGAACACACACACACACACACAGTGCTACACACACACAGGGTGCACACACACAGGGTGCACACGAACACACACACACAGGGTGCACACGAACACACACACACACAGTGCTACACACACACACAGGGTGCACACACACAGGGTGCACACGAACACACACACAGGGTGCACACGAACACACACACACCCTGTGCTACACACACACACAGTGTCACACACACACACACAGTGTCACACACACACACACAGTGTCACACACACACAGTGCTACACACACACACAGTGTTACACACACACAGGGTGCACACGAACACACACACACACAGTGTCACACACACACAGTGTTACACACACACAGTGCTACACACACACACAGGGTGCACACGAACACACACACACACACACAGTGTCACACACACACAGTGTTACACACACACACAGGGTGCACACGAACACACACACACACACAGTGCTACACACACACACAGGGTGCACACGAACACACACACACACAGGGTGCACACGAACACACACACACACAGGGTGCACACGAACACACACACAGGGTGCACACGAACACACACACACACAGGGTGCACACGAACACACACATAGGGTGCACACGAACACACACACAGGGTGCACACGAACACACACACACACAGGGTGCACACGAACACACACACACACAGGGTGCACACGAACACACACACACACAGGGTGCACACGAACACACACACACACAGGGTGCACACGAACACACACACACACACAGTGCTACACACACAGTGCTACACACACAGGGTGCACACGAACACACACACACAGTGTCACACACACACAGTGCTACACACACAGGGTGCACACGAACACACACACACACAGTGCTACACTGACACACACACACAGTGTCACACACACACAGGGTGCACACACACAGGGTGCACACGAACACACACACACACACAGTGCTACACACACACACAGTGCTACACACACACAGGGTGCACACGAACACACACACACACAGGGTGCACACGAACACACACACACACACACAGTGCTACACACACACACAGGGTGCACACACACAGGGTGCACACGAACACACACACACACAGTGCTACACACACACACAGTGCTACACACACACAGGGTGCACACGAACACACACACACACAGGGTGCACACGAACACACACACAGGGTGCACACGAACACACTCACACACACAGTGCTACACACACACACAGGGTGCACACACAGAGGGTGCACACGAACACACACACACACAGTGCTACACACACACACAGTGCTACACACACACAGGGTGCACACGAACACACACACACACAGGGTGCACACGAACACACACACAGGGTGCACACGAACACACACACAGGGTGCACACGAACACACACACACACCCTGTGCTACACTCACACACACAGGGTGCACACGAACACACACACACACAGGGTGCACACGAACACACACACAGGGTGCACACGAACACACACACACACCCTGTGCTACACTCACACAACAGGGTGCACACGAACACACACACACACAGGGTGCACACGAACACACACACACACACACAGGGTGCACACACACACACACACAGTGCTACACACACACCCTGTGCTACACTCACACACACAGGGTGCACACGAACACACACACACACAGGGTGCACACGAACACACACACAGGGTGCACACGAACACACACACAACACAGGGTGCACACGAACACACACACACACAGGGTGCACACGAACACACACACACACAGGGTGCACACGAACACACACACACACAGGGTGCACACGAACACACACACACACACAGTGCTACACACACAGTGCTACACACACAGGGTGCACACGAACACACACACACACAGTGTCACACACACACAGTGCTACACACACAGGGTGCACACGAACACACACACACACAGTGCTACACTGACACACACACACAGTGTCACACACACACAGGGTGCACACACACAGGGTGCACACGAACACACACACACACACAGTGCTACACACACACACAGTGCTACACACACACAGGGTGCACACGAACACACACACACACACACAGGGTGCACACGAACACACACACACACACACAGTGCTACACACACACACAGGGTGCACACACACAGGGTGCACACGAACACACACACACACAGTGCTACACACACACAGGGTGCACACGAACACACACACACACAGGGTGCACACGAACACACACACACAGGGTGCACACGAACACACACACACAGTGCTACACACACACACAGGGTGCACACACAGAGGGTGCACACGAACACACACACACACAGTGCTACACACACACACAGTGCTACACACACACAGGGTGCACACGAACACACACACACACAGGGTGCACACGAAACCACACACAGGGTGCACACGAACACACACACAGGGTGCACACGAACACACACACACACCCTGTGCTACACTCACACACACAGGGTGCACACGAACACACACACACACAGGGTGCACACGAACACACACACACACACAGGGTGCACACACACACACACACAGTGCTACACACACACCCTGTGCTACACTCACACACACAGGGTGCACCACGAACACACACACACACAGGGTGCACACGAACACACACACAGGGTGCACACGAACACACACACACACACAGTGCTACACACACACACAGGGTGCACACACAGAGGGTGCACACGAACACACACACACACAGTGCTACACACACACACAGTGCTACACACACACAGGGTGCACACGAACACACACACACACAGGGTGCACACGAACACACACACAGGGTGCACACGAACACACACACAGAGTGCACACGAACACACACACACACCCTGTGCTACACTCACACACACAGGGTGCACACGAACACACACACACACAGGGTGCACACGAACACACACACACACACACAGGGTGCACACACACACACACACAGTGCTACACACACACCCTGTGCTACACTCACACACACAGGGTGCACACGAACACACACACACACAGGGTGCACACGAACACACACACAGGGTGCACACGAACACACACACACACAGTGCTACACACACACACAGGGTGCACACACAGAGGGTGCACACGAACACACACACACACAGTGCTACACACACACACAGTGCTACACACACACAGGGTGCACACGAACACACACACACACAGGGTGCACACGAACACACACACAGGGTGCACACGAACACACACACAGGGTGCACACGAACACACACACACACCCTGTGCTACACTCACACACACAGGGTGCACACGAACACACACACACACAGGGTGCACACGAACACACACACACACAGGGTGCACACGAACACACACACACACAGGGTGCACACGAACACACACACACCCTGTGCTACACTCACACACACAGGGTGCACACACCACACAACACAGGGTGCACACGAACACACACACAGGGTGCACACGAACACACACACACACAGGGTGCACACGAACCACACACAGGGTGCACACGAACACACACACACACAGGGTGCACACGAACACACACACCGGGTGCACATGAACACACCACACACAGGGTGCACATGAACGCACACACACAGGGTGCACACGAACACACACACAGGGTGCACACGAACACACACACACACAGTGCTACACACACAGGGTGCACACGGACACACAACACACAGGGTGCACGAACACACACACACACAGTGCTACACACACACACAGTGCTACACACACACAGGGTGCACACGAACACCACACACACAGGGTGCACACGAACACACACACACACACAGTGCTACACACACACAGTGCTACACACACACACAGGGTGCACACGAACACACACACACACAGGGTGCACACGAACACACACACACACAGGGTGCACACGAACACACACACACACCCACACAGTGCTACACTGACACACACAGTGTTACACTGACACACACACAGTGTCACACTGACACACACACAGTAGATATTATACACACACACACAGTGTTACACTGACACACGCACAGCATATATTACATACAACAACAATCACTAAGTGGCGATGACGTCACCACGACGCTTGTGCCAGGCTATGTGCACCCTGAGGCCACGTGAAGTGTCGAACGCCCGCTGGCAGGAGGTCACGGGGCAGACCCAGCAGGTGCCACGGGTCGACTGACTGAGATGACCGAGATGACTGGCTGATGCACCACCTGTGCCCCCTACTGTGCCAACTTGCTGTGCTTTAGCTACCCGGCGCTCCGCTCGTTGTTGTGAGCGTCGCTCCTCCGCCCTCCGTTGTTGCTGGAGGGCGACTGCCTCCAACTGCCCAGTAGCGTCCTTCACGAGCCCCCTCCACAGAGGCCGATCTTGACACCGCCGGTACCAGTCATCGGCAAGTCCACTCAGCTCCACGTCCTACTGTACCACATCACTCCATCTCTTCTCTAGCCCGTGCCGCGCCCGTCTAGCCCCCTCGATCCGGCCGAACAAAAGCTGTTTAGGCATGCGGTGGCTAGGCATGCGGGCTACATGACCCAGCCAACGCAGCCTTGCCTGCCGGAGGAGCTCACCGATGGGACTTTGTCCAGATCTTTCAAGGATTTGTGAGCTCCTCACACAATCCAGCCTGGTTAAACCCAGGATGGGTCGTAGGCAGGCCAGCCTAAATGTTTCTAACCGGCGAAGATGTTCCATTAGGGGGGTCCACGTTTCGCAAGCGTAGAGGAGGGAGGGAATGAATGTGGCCGAGAAGACCCTGAAGCTTCATACGGAGCGACAGACCAGGTAGTTTCCACACAGCGTTACGCAACCGATGAAAAGATAATGCCGCTCGACTGATTCGGAGTGAGACCTCTGCTGTTAAACCGGATCCGATCATGAGCACACACAGTTACACTGACACACATATTGTTACAGTATGCATTGCACACAAAATATACAAACATGCTTACACACACACACACGGACACACACACAGATGCACAGACACACACAGATTAAAGATCCACAGACAAAGATCACCCGTGTAGCCTTTAACAGACTGTAGGGGCAAGTGCTGTTAGCGAGTAGCAGCATCCTTTGAAGGCCGGCACGGCACACGAGGGGGTGGGTGGCCAGCACCACGCCCGGCCGCCTTTGTCTCCCTCAGTGACGATGCACAGACACACAGATGCACACAGACACAGACGAATACACACAGAGAAACAGACACACAGACAGACACACGAATACACACAGACACACAGACAGACACACAAATACACACATACACACACAGACAGACACACACGAATACACACAGACACATATACACACAGGCACACACAGACACACACGAATACACACACACAGACACACACACAGACAGACACATGAATACACACAGACACACAGACAGACACACAAATACACACATACACACACACAGACAGACACACGAATACACACAGACACACAGACAGACACACAAATACACACATACACACACAGACAGACACACACAAATACACACAGACACACGTACACACAGGCACACACAGACACACACGAATACACACAGACACACACACAGACACACACACACGAATACACACACACAGACACACACACACGAATACACACAGGCACACAGACAGACACACAAATACACACATACACACACAGACAGACACACACGAATACACACAGACACACATACACACAGGCACACACAGACACACACGAATACACACAGATACACATACACACAGACACACACAGACACACACGAATACACACAGACAGACACACACGTACACACAGACACACACACAGGCACACACACACGAATACACACAGACACACACAGGCACACACACGCACACGAATACACACAGACACACAGGCACACACACACACACACGAATACACACAGACAGACATACACACACAGGCACACACACATACACACGAATACGCACATACACACACACACGAATACACACAGACACACACACACACACGAATACACACACACACACAGGCACACACACACACACAGACACACACACGAATACACACAGACACACACATACACACAGGCACACACACACGAATACACACATACACACAGGCACACACACACACGAATACACACACCCTGTAACCCGGACTCGCTCATATCTCTGCGTGACACGCGCAATAATACACGCGGCACGCGCGCACATAACTCACACACTCAGACAAAGGTGCCCCGTGTAGCCTCTGACGGACTGTCGGGGCAAGTGCTGTGAGTGAGTAGCGCTGATGAAGGGACACGAGGGGGGGGGGGGGTGGGTGGCCAGCACCCCACACCCGGCCGCCTTTGTCTCCCCCGTGGTGATGTTTACTACACCCGCACCAGGTACTCATTTGAGGCTGAGTCGACCTAGGGGGAGGCCCAGGACCGGTTCAGATTAATGGGTGTTGGCCGTGAGCGGGAATCGAACTCGGGTCGCCGGGTTCGTAGCGCAGCGTAGCGATAACCGCTGCACCACCGCTCCCCACACACGTGACCACATACACACACACACATACTGACACACACACACTGGCACAGACACGGACACACACACAGACACACACACACATACTGACACACACACACTGGCACAGACACGGACACACACACACACCGACACACATACACACCCTGACACACACACCGACATTCACACACCGACACACACACACACTGGCACACTGACACATACTGAAACACACACACTGACACACTGGCACACTGACACACACACCGACACACACACACTGACACACACACTGACACACACCGACACACACACTGACACACACCAACACATACACACACACTGACACACCGACAGACACACACACACCGACACACACACTGACACACCCGACACACACACACTGACACCACACTGACACACACACACACACTGACACACACACACGGACACACACTGAAACACACACACCGACACACTGACACACACACTGACACACACACACACTGACACACACACACACACCGACACACACACACACTGACACACACACACACCGACACACACACACACCGACACACACACTGACACACGACACACACACACTGACACACACTGACACACACACACAGACACTGACACACACACACACACACACTGACACACACTGACACACACACACACTGACACACACACACACACTGACACACACACACTGACACACACACACCGACACACACACACACTGACACACACACACCGACACACACACACACTGACACACACTGACACACTGAACACACACACACACTGACACACTGACACACACACTGACACACTGACACACACACCGACACACTGACACACCACACCGACACACTGACACACACACTGACACACACACACTGACACACACACACTGACACACACTGACACACACACACACTGACACACAAACACACCACCTACACACACCACACCGACACACACTGACACACACGACACACACACACACTGACACACTGACACACACACCGACATACACACACTGACACACTGACACACACACTGACACACTGACACACACACCGACACACTGACACACACACCGACACACTGACACACACACTGACACACACACACTGACACACACACACTGACACACACACACTGACACACACACACTGACACACACACACACCGACACACACACACACCTACACACACACACACTGACACACACACACTGACACACACACTGACACACTGACACACACACACACTGACACACACACACACACACACTGACACACTGACACACACACACACACCGCGTGTAGACGCGTCCGTTCCACTAATTGAGGCTAAATCACACCGGCTCCACACGCACGGTTTGGGGGGGGCAGGGGGAGATGGGTTTGGGGGGGGCAGGGGGAGATGGGTTTGGGGGGGGCAGGGGGAGATGGGTTTGGGGGGGGCAGGGGGAGATGGGTTTGAGGCCGTGCCCCGCTGGACGAGGCGACTTTAATTAGAATCGACTCGCGAGGCGTCACGCCGCGGAGGAGGAGATGGGGGGGTGGCAGTCCCTCCATCTGAGACAAAGATAAAGGTCCCCCGTGTAGCCTCAGCAGACTGCTGGGGCAAGTGCTGTTAGTAGCGAGAAGCAGCACCTTCTGAAAAAATCCCCCCCCCCCACCCCCGTTATCTTCTTGGTTCTTTCGGTAAAGTCACGTGGAAGAGGAAATAATAAAATAATTGAAAATTAATATTATAAAAAACAATTCTCACGACGTTCGGCCACAACGCAAGCAGCCGTCCTCAGGTGAAGAACAGGGCTGTCAGACTCTGTCTTCTCGACAGACTATTCTCCACCTGAGGACGGCTGCTTGCGTTGTGGCCGAAACGTCGTGAGAATTATTTTATTATGTTTTATTTTTATTATTTTATTATTTCCTTTCTACGTGACTTTACCGAAAGAACCAAGAAGATGAATCCCTGCAGTCACGAAAGCTTTAAAACGAAACTCCCCCGTATAGCCCGAACAGACTGTAGGGGCAAGTGCTGTTAGCGAGCACCACCTATGAAGGCCGGCACTGTGGCACACGAGGGGTGGGTGGCCAGCACCACGCCCGGCCGCCTTTGTCTCCCCAGTGGCGATGGTGACTACTGCACACCGCGCTAGGTACAATGCTCATTTCAGGCTAAGTCGACCTCCATTCCTCCCGTCAGCCATGCTTTACTGGGCATTTATCATTCTGCATTTAGTCACCCACTCACCACCCACTCACTCACTCACCCACTCACTCACCCACTCACCCACTCAACCACTCAATTATTCACCCACTCACTCACCCACTAACTCACCCACTCACTCACCCACTAACTCGCCCACTCGCTCACCCACTAACTCACCCACTCGCTCACCCACTTACCACCCACTCACTAACTTACTCACCCACTCACTCACTCATC
>NC_083835.1:7013373-7030873 GCF_015708825.2 Lethenteron reissneri
GGAAGCTACCTGATCTATCACTCCATATGAAGCTCCAAGTTTTCCCGGCCACAGTCATGCCCTCCCTTCTCTACGCTTATGAAACTTGGAGTCCTGTTAACGGACGACTTGAAACATTCAGGCTGGCTTGCCTACGATCCATCATGTATTCTTAGGTTTTTTCGGTAAAGTCACGTAGGTAAACAACATTAAAAAGTAAAATAAAATAAAAATCACGACGTTTCGGAGGCAACACAAGCTTCCGTCTTCAGGTGGTACTGAAGACGGAAGCTTGTGTTGCCTCCGAAACGTCGTGACTTTTATTTTATTTTACTTTTTAATGTTTTTTTACCTACGTGACTTTACCGGAAAAAACCTAAGAATATGAATCATTGCAGTCACGAAAGCTTCAAATCTAGGATCCATCCTGTGTTTAACCAGAATGGATTTTGTGAGGAGCTCACAGATTCCCTGAAAGATTTGGACACAGTCCCATCAGTGAGCTCTGCCGGCAAGCGAGGCTGTGTTGGCTGGGTCATGTAGCCCACATTCCCTGCCCACCGCATGTCCAAGCAGCTTCTGTTTGGCCAGATTAAACTAACCATGGAACTATTTTTCGATTTAAAGCTTCGTGACTGCATGGATTCATCTTCTTGGTTCTTTCGGTAAAGTCACGTAGAAGGGAAATAATAAAATAATAAAAATAAAACATAATAATTCTCACGATGTTTCGGCCACAACGCAAGCAGCCGTCCTCAGGTGAAGAACAGGTCTGTCAGAAAGACAGCGTCTGACAGACCTGTTCTTCACCTGAGGACGGCTGCTGCGTTGTGGCCGAAACGTCGTGAGAATTATTATGTTTTATTTTTATTATTTTATCATTACATTCTATGGAACTATTTTTATTTAGCAGGTAAGGCCGACTGAGCTGTATAGCTAATCGGTACATGTTATGGTGCCATTGACAAGAGAGGATATGGAACAGTGCGGTATCTTACACAGAATCATTAATCTCCATCGGCCATGCGTCTGGCTCTAATCAGCCACAACAACAACACGTGACCACCTCGTGCTGTTAGCGAGCGCCTATTAAGGCTGGCACTGTGGCACACGAGGGGGTGGGTGGCCAGCACCACGCCCGGCCGCCTTTGTCTCCCCAGTGGCGATGTTTACTACACACCGCACCACAAGTACTCGTTTGAGGCTGAGTCGACCTAGGGGAGGCCCAGCACCGGTTCAGATAATTGTCACTGTGGTGTTGGCCGTGGCTGTGAGCGGGGAACGTAAGGTTAAACGATTTTAGTTTTGTCTATCCATAATCTATCTAAACTATCCATAATACAGGATAAATAAAAACCTCTATTATGGATAGTTTAGCTTTATTTTTTATACTATATATATTTTTTTAATGGTTTCTTTGCCTTTCCTATACTTTGCACTCATATCGTGCTTTTGTCCTGCTGTTGTAACGTTCTGACCCCGCGTGCCCCCTTTACTGGACATCCGTGAAAAAAAAATAGCTTATCCAATTTCTCGAGTGAACTCAGGTGACCGGGTTTTGCAGCGCGCTAACCGCTGCGCCACCGCTCCCCACGGGACCTCCCCCACCCTGTGATGATGTCACTCCAACAACGCCCCGCCCCCCCCGCCCCGTCTCCATAACAACCGTCGACGTGCCAAGCAACACGCGCTCCGATTGGTCGAGCGCGTCGCTGGCGTTCGACCAATGGGATCGAGCGACGTTGCGCGCCTACGAACGGAGTGCAAAGATGGCGGCGCCCTGTTGTCGTCTTTGGCCGTGGCTTCGCTGGAGGTATTTGCGATCGATTCGCCTCGTAAAACGCCTCAGTTCGCACTCGTTTGCAAGTAACAACGTTTGCAATCGCTCGCTGTCGAACGGCCCCGCTCGTGGCTCCGTTCGCCGGCCGTAAAATGCATTTTGTTGCGTTTAGGCCGCGAAGCCTCCGCTCTTGCCTAGGTCGGGTACCGGCAGAGGTCGTCGATTTCCGGGCAGGGTCGGTGAGGGTCTCGCAGCCCAACTACGGGATGGGGTTTTCAAAGAACGCCGGAGTTTTGCATTCTATAAACACTCGGCATGGCACGTCGTGCACAATGCGTCGTATACAATGTTCTACGTGAAGCACCGATGCACTTAAACCGTTTGTGGAACCCTCACTTTGGGTGTGATGCGAGCGTGGGTTGTTGTTGTGATGAGCGCACAGCGGATCTGCAATGCAGAGGTCGTCCCTTTGAAGTCGCCCTTTGAAGTCGTCCTTTGAAGTCGTTCTTTCTGAGCGACAGTTGAAACATTGAACACGTTAACTGCATTCGATTCGGGTTGACACGTAGGGCTTTCACGACCAATGTTATTCATAGTAAAGTTTTTTGGGGTGGGGGTTTGAAAACGTTTTGGTTTAGCCATGTTTGTTTTTTGTAGTACAGAGTTAGCCTGATAACTTTAATCTACATTGTCTTATGGTTGTTATTGTTTGAATTGCATCCCACTGGGATGTTTTGCACACAGCGTTGAAATACGGTGTTTTTTTCTGGAAGACTTTGCTGTTTATCCCAGGATTTTTCTGTTGCGTTTAGTCACTTTAAGATGTTTCTTGTCCATGTTTTTGTTGCGGTTGCACCCGAGTCAAGAGCCGCATGGCTCACAGGGTTATACATATCTTCTTGGTTCTTTCGGTAAAGTCATCACGTAGAAGGGAAGTAATAAAATAATAAAAATAAAACATAATAAAATAATTCTCACGACGTTTCGGCCACAACGCAAGCAGCCGTCCTCAGGTGAAACCAGGTCTGTCGTCTCGACAGACTTCCCTTCTACGTGACTTTACCGAAAGAACCAATAAGATGAATCCCTGCAGTCACGAAAGCTTTAAATCGAAATTTTAGGGTTATAACTAATAAATGAAACTGAAAACTAAAAAGTAGAAATGTGCCGTAATCCGCCACCACCCGACACGGTCGGTAAGGTTTGTCACGTAAACGAAACGTGCCCAATATCACTGCTTCAGCCCAAGGTGTGTTGGAGAGTGAATCCAAAACATTCACAATTGAGTACTTTGACGTTTCGCTGGTAATTACATCCAGCATCATCGGGCGATTTGCCAGAATAGTGAAGCGAGCCAGGTAGACTGCTTGTCTACCTGGCACGGTTGGCTACGTACAGTGCAAAGGAAGCTCAACATACATGCATGCGTAGAGCAGTGGTGGTTTGCATAGCTCCAGTGCCTTCCTAATATCGGAGGGGGTAGAGCGTTCCAGACGGCTGCAGAAGCGCATCCAAAAATGCCGCGCGATGCAGTGACCACCGTCTTTGTCCGATGGCTTAGCCAAAAGCCGCCGTTGCGAGGATGACTGGAGTTGGCGTGATGCTTTATGCTCCTCAACAACATCAGCAAGATATTGTGGTTCATTTGTGGTCAGCAATTTGTGTGTAACGAGCGCGACCTTATAACGTGTTCGTTCGGCAACAGGACGCCAATGAGCTCGGCGGGCACTGGACGGAGACGGTCAGATCTTGCAGTCCCCGTCGCGAAATGTGCTAGTACGTGCAAGTTCAAGTTCATGTATTAGGTATAGCCCTGTGAGCCATTCGGCTCTTGAATCGGGTGCACCCGCACCTGCAACAAACAAAAAACATCTTAAAGTGAATATGTGAATAAGTGCAAACAGAAAATCCAAGAAAAGACAGCAAAATATTGCGGGAAAAAATCACCGTACACCAACGCTGTGTGCAAAAATCCCAGTGGGATGCACGTAGTACGTGTTTGCCATGTGGGCGTCACTTGACACCCTGGGAAACCCCTTGCAAACGAGTTGTTGCACCTGCAAGGAATTGTCCAGGTTAAATAGTTTCATACGTAAAATAAAAACTGAAAGCACCACGACCTGCGTGGATGAAAAAGTTCATTCGTCCGAGTACACCCAACACCAATGTGGTATTTACTGAATACTTCTTACTCTTAGGTTTTTTCGGTAAAGTCACGTAGGTAAAAAATTAAATTAAAAGTTAATAAAAGTAATAATTGAAATAAAATAATAAATCACGACGTTTCGGAGGCAACACAAGTCTCCATCATCAGGTGGGACCGAGCTAAAATTACTGTATCAAGTGAGGAAAATTCCAAAAGACCAGCCCTTAAATACAAGTTAAGGGGGGAGGGGCTTATCTGAATGTGGTAACCAGGGAATGGAACGTGGGGGTGGTGGGCGAGGCTGCAAGAGAAATTGGTCAACGTCAACATGTGCAAGAAAACAATCGGTGTACCTCGACCTAAACCGATGTTGGTTGAGAATCCAAATACAAGAAAGCAGTGCTGTTAAACGATGGGGATGTCAACACTTGGTAAAGTAGAAAAGTACCTGTCAAATAAGATGGTACAAATATGTGTAGTTAAATCTTTTTTACGTGGTTTAATAACATCTTTCCAATGATTACTCAGTTTGTACCCATCATCACGGTAGAAGTTATTTTATTTTATTTCCATTATTGCTTTTATTAACTTTTAATTGTATTTTTTACCTACGTGACTTTACCGAAAAAACCTAAGAGTATGAATCCTTGCAGTCACGAAAGCTTCAAATCTAGAATTGAATACTTCTTTCTTATCGAGAAGGCTGGACAAGCTTCTTATCTCTGACCTACAACCCTGGGTATGATCTTCCAAAAAGCTCATGGTCCACCCAAAACGGAATCCGCACAAACCATGGCAGATGCTGATACCTGATGCACAAGTGGAACATTTAAAACTCTCCAGTGTGCGACTGGTCATCCAGAACAGACTGTACAACGTATAGCGACGCAATAGCCGATCCACAAATAGGAAGGAAACATGACAGTGATGATATACTCCGCTGTTCCTGATGCAGCTGTCTGGCTTGGCCACCTCAATGTGAAATTGTAGTTGTTGCTCTGCATCTACATCAGCCAATACGAAAGACGAAACCGATTGGAAGGATACTATGCCGGAAAATAAATAAAAAAAACCTTCAAAACTGTGCAACGTTATCGCACTTCGCTTCGACAAGCTTCAAAACCTCGCCGGTACCAGATCTCTGTACCAATCAACTCCTGCCACCTGTACACAGATGCCCATTCCCCGGACTGTCTGTGGCAAACCCCAGACAGGTGGTGACCCTCTCATTAAATTTCGATTTAAAGCTTTCGTGATTGCAGGGATTCGTCTTCTTGGTTCTTTCGGTAAAGTTACGTAGAAGGGAAGTAATGTTTTATTATTTTATTACTTCCCTTCTACGTGACTTTACCGAAAGAACCAAGAAGACCCTCTCATTGTTTTGACGTCCAGTCAGTCGCAACGTTTACGTGATTAAGTTCTACCAAGTATGCCCCAGTGAGGGCTATTTCAGATCGGGAGAGACCAGAGACGTGTGGTATTGAATGTGATCTATATACAACCTGTGATAACTGACACGAATACAAACAACACCATTGGCTTAATGGTAACCGCAATGGGGTGTGCCATCTGCTGGACATATCTGGGCATTGCAGTTCGTATCACGTCCACTTACACTGGTCAACACACTTTTTCTGGCATAAGGTATTCCAACGGGTTTAAGGTAATTTTGGGGTGCTTCCAAATCTGGCATCAGTTTTTGTCTATCACATCAGGTTTTTGAGATATCAAATATTGCATTTTCAATAAAAACTGCAGAAGAAAAATATTAAATAAATGTGGATATCTACATAAAATTATATTATAAACACACTTTTCTAAAAATACAGCACCATATTTTAACACTAAAGCAGTCACTGATTTGCAACAACTTGCAATCATAAGTGACAGAGTTAATTTTGGGTAAAATCAATGAAAATGGGGTATGCCGATAGCATAAAGTGAGATGTGATAGAGCAAATCTGAGATCAGATTTGGAATCGGCACCCTGAAATTAGTCTAGAACAGCTGCAAAAGTCCAGGCTAGAAAAAAATGTTTTTTTTTTTTTGTTGACCAGTGTTATCAACAATCCAACTCTGCACGTTCAGTGTCATTAAACTCTTTCCCATTCCGAGACATCTTCAAGTTGCAGGGTCGGTGTCCCGTTCACCGCTGTATCTCGCAAGACGCAAGCGGCTCAGGGTTAGTTTTATTTAGAGAGGCGTGGCGCCGTTATTTTTAAAGACATTGTTACTCGCCGCAGAGAACTTGAGCGGCACGACCGCACTCTGATATATTAGGCTACGCACTCTATGATAGCTGGTGCCAAACTATGCCACGCGGTTTAACACGTAGGCTTTCGCGACCAATATTATTCATAATAAAGGTTTTTGGGTTAGATTGCGTTATTTATAAATGTGTCGTAACCGTCCACCACCTGCCACAGCCAGTAAGGGTTGTCACGGAAACAACGCGCCAATTCGTCACTACTTCAGCCCACCGATGTGTTGGAGAGCAAATCGACAACATTTACAATTTCACTACGACGTTTTGCTGGTAATTACATCCAGCATCATCGGGCGATTTGACAACATGTGAAGAAATCCACCTGCCACATGGCCTTTTATGTCCGATTCCACTCCATATGTACACTTACGTGATCGGAACGGAATCGGAATAAAAACTGATGATGTATGTCATCAGAACGGGAAAGCGTTAACAACACTAGCCATCGACAAAGACTGTGGTCACCGCATCGTGCACTTTCAGATGCGCATCTGCGGCCGTCTGGAATGCTTTTCCCTCCGATATTAGGAAGCCACTGGTAGCTATGCATTTTTAAATCATCTACATTCAAAACTAATTAATTTTTATCTCCTTTTGTGTGTTTAGTTCATTATCCTTCCCCCACACCTCCGAAAGAAGTCCGACATTCATACAACACCACTCTGTGCGTGCGCGCTTGTAGCCTGAAAAGGAAAAATATGCAATAGGTGACATTTCGAGCAATGGCCCTCCTTCACAGCACGTGTCGCAGAGCCATTATGTAGGCCCTGCCGCTCGCCAACAGCACTTGCCCCCGCGGCCCGTTAACAGCCACGCGGGGGAACCTTTGTCTTTGGCGTGTGACGTCGCGGGCGCAGGCCGAGTGGGGGGCTGCTGGTCAGGGCGGGGGCCCCGGCTCCCCCCGCCCGGCGCCTGGTGCACGGGGACGGGCGCAACGTGCCCCGCCGGGCGGTGCTCTACGTGCCGGGAGACGATGAGAGGAAGCTGCGCAAGCTGCCAACGCTCGGCGCCGACTGCGCCGTCATGGACTGCGAGGACGGAGTGGCGCAGAACAGAAAGGTGACGGCCGCGGTGGTGGTGTGGCGGCGATGGTGGTGGTCGTGGTGGTGGCGATGGTGGCGGTGGTGGCGGCGGCGATGGCGATGGTGGCGGTGGTGGTGGTGGTGATGGTGATGGTGGCGGTGGGGGCGATGATGGCGATGGCAGTGTTGGTGGTGGCGATGTTGATGGTGGTGCCGATGGTGATGGTGGCGATGGTGGCCACTGTAATGTGGGAAGTGGCGGCGCAGTGGTTAGTGCGCTCCGCTACGATCCTGACGACCCGAGTTGGATTCCAGCTCACGGTCAATAGCAGTGGCGAATGTCGCTACTCTCTCACTGGCCATATAACTGACCAATATCATCCATAATAGAGGTTTTTTTGGGGTTAGATCACATAAATAACGCGATCTAACCCTAAAAACCTCTTATGGATAACCACCATCGCCAACCACCATAATCGCCTTCACACCAGCAACATCCGCCGCTCACCACTAAGTCTCTCTTATCTTTATTTCATACATGCCAATATCGCCCCCAGTAAAGTAGGCATCGGTGCACATTACAGCGGAACGGGACCAGTGCAGGGGGCACAGAGCAGCAGGAATGGCGACAGAGACCCGTCACGACCACAGCGGCAAACGCCGACTGAGCAGAGTCTATTGCCAACCGCGCGCCGAAATGAAGTGCAGACCGTGCGCAACGAGTAGCCTCCGAAAGGCAAGCGGTAATGTAAGTAAATTAATGAAAAGGTAAATAGAGGGTTTTCATTTTACATTTTAGAAGCGCTGGCAGGGCGAGGTCTTGAGTTTAGGTGCGTCTTGCACGGACCACGGAAATCGAAGAGACGTGCATCACGTTTCGGATGTCCGGGAGCAGGAAGGCTTCGTTCCCCCCCCCCCCCCCCAGCGTCGGCTGAACAATCCTGGGCGCCGACGTCACCACGACGCCTGTGCTAGGCTAGGTGCACCTTGACGCTGTCGCGTGAAAGTGTCGGATGGCTCGCCGCTGGCCGGAGGTCACGGGACAGACCCGGGTGGTGCCATGGGTTGACTGGACTGAGATGACAGATGCACCTGTGCCCCCCCCCCCTACTGTTTCAACACCACCACCATCACCAAAGACAAAGGTCCCCTGTATAGCCTTAACAGACCGTTGGGGCAAGTGTTGTTAGCGAGTAGCAGCACCTATGAAGATCTGCATGGCACACGAGGGGGTGGGTGGCCAGCACCATGCCCGGCTGCCGCTTTTGTCTCCCGAGTGGCGATGTTTACACATCGCTCCAGGTACTCATTTGAGGCTGAATCGACCTAGGGGAGGCCCAGAACCGGTTTAAATAATCGTCACCAGTGTTCGTGGCCATGAGCGGGAATCGAACTGTGGTAACTGGGTTCATCACGCAGCGCTCTAACCGCTGCAACCACCGCTCCCCATCATCGTTAACATCATCACCAGCATCAACATCACCACCACCATCGCCACTATCATTAACATCACCGCCATCATTAACATCGTCACCACCACCACCATCGTTGACATCATCACCAGCATCAACATCACCACCACCATCGCCACTATCATTAACATCACTGCCATCATTAACACCACCACCACCACCATCATTAACATCATCACCACCACCACCATCAATAACATCATCACCAGCATCAACATCACCACCACCATCGCCACTATCATTAACACCACCGCCATCATTAACATCGTCACCACCACCATCAGTAACATCACTATCACCAGCATCAACATCATCACCAGCATCAACATCACCACCACCATCGCCACTATCATTAACACCACCGCCATCATTAACATCATCACCACCACCACCACCATCGTTGACATCATCACCAGCATCAACATCGCCACCACCATCGCCACTATCATTAACATCACCGCCGTCATTAACATCATCACCACCACCACCATCAGTAACATCACTATCACCAGCATCAACATCACCACCACCATCGCCACTATCATTAACATCACCGCCATCATTAACATCACCACCACCGCCATCGTTAACATCGTCACCAGCATCAACATCACCACCACCATCGCCACTATCATTAACATCATCGCCATCATTAACATCGTCACCACCACCATCAGTAACATCACTATCACCACCACCGCCACCGTGTCCGCGTGTAGGACGTGGCGCGTGACACGGTTGTGCGCATGCTCAGCGAGCTGAGCCTGGGCCGCACCGAGCCCAGCGTCCGCATCAACGCCGTCGCCAGCGGCCTCGCCGATGACGACCTCCGCGCCTTGCTGGGGGGGCCGGTGCTGCCCCCCACCATCCTCCTGCCCAAGGTGGACTCGGTGGACGACATCCGATGGGTGAGTCGGTAGCAATTAGCATTTTTTTTTTATTCATAATCAACGTTTTTGGGTGTTAGATCGCGTTATTTATAAATGTGTCGTAACCCTCCACCACCCGACACGGCCAATCAGTAAAAAAGTGTCACGTTGACAAAAGACAAAATAGTTCACTGCTTTAGCCCCCACCGGTGTGTGTGTTGAAGCGTCAAACCACAACATTCACAATTTCACGCATCAACACACCGGTGGGCTAAAGCAGTGAACTATTTGTCTTTGTCAACGTGACACTTTTTACTGATTGGCCGTGTCGGGTGGTGGAGGGTTACGACACATTTATAAATCACGCGATCTAAACCCAAAAACGTTGATTATGAATAATATTGGTCGCGAAAGCCTGCTACGTGTTAAATTTTATTTTGTTGTTAAGAAGCGAGGTCAACTGCGAGCTTGGTCATCATCACCACAGCGTCCGGGGTCGATAAAATGAGCAGCGTCATGCGGAGAAGATCGAACACCATTGGAACCTCATTTGCCAGTAAAAAATATGATAATTGTTTTTTTTACCCTTCTATCTGGCAACAAAACTGACACACTTTTTTTTACAAGGAGTCATGTTTACATAGACCACAATACCTGCAGTCTTAATGCAAACAAAAAACACAACTCTGATAATGTATGCACTGTCCTTTAAGTTGATTGGTCCGCTTGTTGGCGTCATCTGGTCCAACCCATGTGAGACTAGGCTCTAAGGAAAGCTGTCTCGGGTGTGGACCAATCAACTTCAAGGACAGTGCACATTATCAGAGTTATGTCTTTTGTTTGCATTATGACTGCAGGTATTGTGGTCTATGTAAACATGACTCCTTGTAAAAAAAGGTGTCCGTTTTGTTGCCAGATAGAAGGGTAAAAAACCAATTATCAAGATCGAACACCGTTTGTTTGTTTGGATATACTCGCTGCCGCCATAGGAACGTGGAATTCCCGCCACGAGTGTCTCCACACGACGGCTGTGAGCAGGAGGGGCGAGCACGGGGCGCGTGCCTCCATTCTGGCACGAGCAGCAAGTCGCTTTGACCCGTCGACGAGTTTAAGAGTGCCGTTTGTTACCGGCCGTTCGGCGTTTCCGGGACCTCGGGCCGTGCTGAAATGACAAAAAAAAAAATCATGATTTGAAGCTTTCGTGACTGCAAGGATTCATACACCTTAGTTCTTTCGGTAAAGTCACGTAGGTACAAAATGAAATTTACCGAAAGACAAAAAAAAAATTGTCATTTTTTTTATTAATTGTTTTACTCTGCCATAGTAACATGGAGTGGCGCCCTTGTCCCCACCTCCCTCCCCAGTTTGCCGAGCACTTTGAGAAGGCAGTGGCGGAACGAGAGCTGCCCGCACCGATTAACCTCATCACGTTCGTGGAGAGCGCCGTGGGACTGCTTGACCTCAGGGTGAGCATCGTCAACGTACTTCACCGCGCCGGTCGTTCCGCACCCGGCGGACGGGGGAAGACTCCAAGCGCCGGGTCCGGGTGTCGCTCGCCACTGATGTTGGCCGTGAGCGGGAGTGTCTCCTGCCGGGTCTAGCGGTGCGGTTGCGCTAACCGCGGCGCCACCGCTCCCCCCCCCCCACCCATTCACCAGCCCCCGTTCATCATCAGCAACGTCGATGTGATGGTCATCAATGACGTAGTCACCGCCGGCATCATCGTCGTCATCACTGTCATCGTCATCATCACCGTCATCATCACCGTCATCATCACCACCAACACCATCACTGTCATCATCACTTTCATCATTAATAATCATCACCACCACCACCACCATCATCACTATCATCATCATCACTGTCATCATCACTATCACCATCATCACTATCATCATCATCATCATCGTCATCATCACTTTCATCGTCAATCATCATCACCACCTCCATCATCGTTATCACCACCACCACCACCGTCATCACCGTCATCATCATCATCATCACCGTCATCATTACCACTTTCATCGTCAATTATCACCACCATCACCATCATCACTTTCCTCGTCAATCATCATCACCACCTCCATCATCGTTATCATCACCACCACCGTCATCACCGTCATCATCATCACCACCACCATCATCATCATCACCTTCATCATCATCACTTTCATCATTAATAATCGCCATGATCAATGTCGTCATCACATTCATCATCACGTTAATCATCGTTACCACTGTTATCGTCGCTGTCATCACTTTCATCAACATTGATCATCATCATCATCACTGTCATCATCACTGTCATCACGATTTCCATCGCTACCACTTGTCGTCACTGTCATCATCATCGTCATGGTCACCACTGCCATTACCAGAGAGATGAAAGGAGATGCAAGGGGACACTTCTCTCTTGTCCGCTGCCCTGACCCATCATGTTTGTGTCTTACGCATGTCTCCGTGTCTCCTCCCGTGTCTCCCCGCGTTTCCCCACGTCTCCCCCGTGTCTCCCCGTGTCTCCTTTTCTTCACTCATGTCTCCGTGTCTCCTTCCGTGTCTTCCCCTATGTCTCCCCGCGTCTCCCCGCGTCTCCCCGTGTCTCCCCGCGTCTCCCCGCATCTCCCCGCGTCTCCCCGCGTCTCCCCGTGTCTCCCCGCGTCTCCCCGCGTCTCCCCGTGTCTCCCCGCGTCTCCCCGCATCTCCCCGCGTCTCCCCGCGTCTCCCCGCGTCTCCCCGCGTCTCCCCGTGTCTCCCCGTGTCTCCCCGTGTCTCCCCGCGTCTCCTTTTCTTCACTCATGTCTCCGTGTCTCCTTCCGTGTCTTTCCCTATGTCTCCCCGTGTCTCCCCGTGTCTCCCCGCGTCTCCCCGTGTCTCCCCGTGTCTCCCCGTGTCTCCCCGCGTCTCCCCGTGTCTCCCCGTGTCTCCCCGTGTCTCCCCGCGTCTCCCCGCGTCTCCCCGCGTCTCCCCGCGTCTCCCCGTGTCTCCCCGTGTCTCCCCGCGTCTCACCGCGTCTCCCCGTGTCTCCTACCGTGTCTTCCCCGCATCTCCCCACATCTCCCGCGTGTCTCCCCGTGTCTCCCCGTGTCTCCCCGTGTCTCCCCGTGTCTCCCCGCGTCTCCCCGCGTCTCCCCGTGTCTCCCCGCGTCTCCCCGTGTCTCCCCGCGTCTCCCCGCGTCTCCCCGTGTCTCCCCGCGTCTCCCCGCGTCTCCCCGTGTCTCCCCGTGTCTCCCCGCGTCTCCCCGCGTCTCCCCGCGTCTCCCCGCGTCTCCCCGTGTCTCCCCGTGTCTCCCCGTGTCTCCCCGCATCTCCCCGCGTCTCCCCGTGTCTCCCCGTGTCCCCTTTTCTTCACTCATGTCTCCGTGTCTCCTTCCGTGTCTTTCCCTATGTCTCCCCGCGTCTCCCCGCGTCTCCCCGTGTCTCCCCGCGTCTCCCCGTGTCTCCCCGTTCTCCCCATGTCTCCCCGTGTCTCCCCGCGTCTCCTCGCGTCTCGCCACGTCTCCCCGTGTCTCCTCGTGTCCCCTTTTCTTCACTCATGTCTCCGTGTCTCCTTCCGTGTCTTTCCCTCTGTCTCCCCGTGTCTCCCCGCGTCTCCCCACATCACGCCACATCTCCCCGCGTCTCCCCGCGTCTCGCCACATCTCCCCGTGTCTCCCCGTGTCCCCTTTTCTTCACTCATGTCTCCGCGTCTCCCCGTGTCTTCCCGTGTCTTCCCGTGTCTCCCCGCGTCTCCCCGCGTCTCCCCGTGTCCCCTTTTCTTCGCTCATGTCTCCGCGTCTTCCCCGTGTCTCGCCATGTCCGCTGCAGGAGATCTGCTGTGCGGCGATCTCCGTGGGGGAGCGCGTGGGACTGACTCTCGCCGGCATCGTCTTCGGATCCGACGACTTCTGTGCCAGCATCGGTGCGTGCCGTTCATCGCCCCGTGCCTCTCTACGCATCTCTGTTCACCTCCACCCTTCGCCAATCTCCTCCAAGTGTCTCCCCTCTCCCCCACGTCTCTCCTCTCCTCCCCGTGTCTCCCCATGTCTCTCCTCCCCTTGTCTCCCCTCTCCCCACGTCTCTCCCCGTGTCTCTCCCCCACGTCTCTCCCCATGTCTCTCCCCTCTCTCCCCGTGTCTCTCCCCCACGTCTCTCCCCATGTCTCTCCCCTCTCTCCCCATGTGTCTCCCACACGTCTCTCCCCATGTCTCTCCTCTCCTCCCTGTGTCTCCCCTCTCCCCATGTCTCCCCTCCCCTCCGCATGCATCCCCTCTCCTCCACGTCTCTCCCCATGTCTCTCTTCCTCCCTGTCTCCCCTCTCTCCCCACGTCTCTCCTCCCCGTGTCTCCCTCTTTTCATCATACCTCCCCTCTCCTCCACGTGTCTCCCCACGTCTCCATCTCCTCCGTCTCATCCCCACGCCTCCCCCCCCCCCGCCCCGTGCAGGGGCGACGCGCACGTCCGACGCGCGTGAGCTGCTGTACGCGCGCCAGCACGTGGTGGTGGTGGCGCGGGCGCTGGGCCTGCAGGCCGTAGACATGGTGCACATCGACTTCCGCGACCCCGAGGGGCTGGCGCGGCACGCACGCGACGGCGCCCTCATGGGCTTCACCGGTACGAGGCGGGGGGGGGGGGGGCGGGGGGGGTGGAACAGAGGCCCAGACGTGGTCTAACGGGGTTTAACGTGGTCTAACGGGGTCCTAACGGGGTCCAGACGTGGTCTAACGGGGTCTAACGGGGTCTAACGGGGTCCAGACGTGGTCTAACGGGGTCCAAACGTGGTCTAACGGGGTCCTAACGGGGTCTAACGGGGTCTAATGGGGTCTAACGGGGTCTAACGTGGTCTAACGGGGTCTAACGTGGTCTAACGTGGTCTAACGGGGTCTAACGGGGTCTAACGTGGTCTAACGGGGTCTAACGGGGTCTAACGGGGTCTAACGGGGTCTAACGGGGTCTAACGGGGTCTAACGGGGTCTAACGTGGTCTAACGTGGTCTAACGGGGTCTAACGTGGTCTAACGGGGTCTAACGGGGTCTAACGGGGTCTAACGTGGTCTAACGGGGTCTAACGTGGTCTAACGGGGTCTAACGGGGTCTAACGGGTCTAACGGGTCTAACGTGGTCTAACGGGTCTAACGGGGTCTAACGGGTCTAACGGGGTCTAACGGGTCTAACGGGGTCTAACGGGGTCTAACGGGGTCTAACGTGGTCTAACGGGGTCTAACGGGGTCTAACGGGGTCTAACGGGGTCTAACGTGGTCTAACGGGTCTAACGGGGTCTAACGGGTCTAACGGGGTCTAACGGGGTCTAACGGGGTCTAACGTGGTCTAACGTGGTCTAACGGGGTCTAACGGGTCTAACGGGTCTAACGTGGTCTAACGTGGTCTAACGTGGTCTAACGTGGTCTAACGGGGTCTAACGTGGTCTAACGGGGTCTAACGGGGTCTAACGGGGTCTAACGGGGTCTAACGTGGTCTAACGGGGTCTAACGTGGTCTAACGTGGTCTAACGTGGTCTAACGGGGTCTAACGTGGTCTAACGGGGTCTAACGGGGTCTAACGGGGTCTAACGGGGTCTAACGTGGTCTAACGTGGTCTAACGGGGTCTAACGTGGTCTAACGGGGTCTAACGGGGTCTAACGGGGTCTAACGGGGTCTAACGGGGTCTAACGTGGTCTAACGGGGTCTAACGTGGTCTAACGTGGTCTAACGGGGTCTAACGGGGTCTAACGGGGTCTAACGTGGTCTAACGGGGTTTAACGTGGTCTAACGTGGTCTAACGGGGTCTAACGTGGTCTAACGGGTCTAACGGGGGTCTAACGTGGTCTAACGGGGTCTAACGGGTCTAACGGGGTCTAACGGGTCTAACGTGGTCTAACGTGGTCTAACGGGGTCCAGACGTGGGTCTAAACGGGGTCCAAAACGTGGTCTAACGGGGTCCAGACGTGGTCTAACGGGGTCTAACGTGGTCCTAACGGGGTCTAACGTGGTCTAAACGTGGTCTAACCGGGGTCTAAAACGGGGTCTAACGGGGTCTAACGGGGTCTAACGGGGTCTTAACGTGGGTCTAACGGGGTCTAACGGGGTCTAACGGGGTCTAACGTGGTCTAACGGGGTCTAACGTGGTCTAACGGGGTCTAACGTGGTCTAACGGGTCTAACGGGGTCTAACGGGGTCTAACGTGGTCTAACGGGGTCTAACGGGGTCTAACGTGGGTCTAACGGGTCTAACGGGGTCTAACGTGGTCTGTCGTGGTCTGTCGTGGTCTGTCGTGGTCTAACGGGGTCTATCGGGGTCTAACGGGGTCTAACGGGGTCTAACGTGGTCTAACGGGGTTTAACGTGGTCTAACGTGGTCTAACGTGGTCTAACGTGGTCTAACGTGGTCTAACGGGGTCTAACGTGGTCTAACGGGGTCTAACGGGGTCTAACGTGGTCTAACGTGGTCTAACGTGGTCTAACGTGGTCTAACGTGGTCTAACGGGGTCTAACGGCGTCTAACGGGGTCTAACGGGGTCTAACGGGGTCTAACGTGGTCTAACGTGGTCTAACGGGGTCTAACGGGGTCGAACGGGGTCTAACGGGGTCTAACGGGGTCTAACGGGGTCTAACGGGGTCTAACGTGGTCTAACGGGGTCCAGACGTGGTCTAACGGGGTCCAAACGTGGTCTAACGGGGTCCAGACGTGGTCTAACGTGGTCCTAACGGGGTCTAACGTGGTCTAACGTGGTCTAACGGGGTCTAACGGGGTCTAACGGGGTCTAACGGGGTCTAACGTGGTCTAACGGGGTCTAACCGGGTCTAACGGGGTCTAACGTGGTCTAACGGGGTCTAACGGGGTCTAACGTGGTCTGTCGTGGTCTGTCGTGGTCTGTCGTGGTCTAACGGGGTCTATCGGGGTCTAACGGGGTCTAACGGGGTCTAACGTGGTCTAACGTGGTCTAACGGGGTCTAACGGGGTCGAACGGAGATTCCCACCGGGTCTTGTGGGGCTCACGGGCACGAGACGGAGATCAAGGAGGTCCTCACCAATACCCACCCCCTACCCGCCCCTACTCACCCCTACTCACCCCTACTCACCCCTACTCACCGATATGAAGACAAAGGCGGCCGGGCGTGGTGTTGGCCGCTCGCCATCTCGTGCGTTCCGTGACGACCTCCACAGGCGCCGCTACTCGCAGCACTCGCCCCGACAAGTCTGTTACAGGCTACGCTGGGGGGGGTGGGTGGGTGGGGTGGGTGGGGGGGGGTGGGTGGGGGGTGGGTGGGGGGTGGGTGGGGCGTGGGTGGGTGGGTGGGGGGGTGGGTGTGGGTGGGGGGTGGTGGTGGGTGGGGGGGTTGGGTGGGTGGGGGGGTTGGGTGGGTGGGGGGGTTGGGTGGGTGGGGGGGTTGGGTGGGTGGGGGGGTTGGGTGGGTGGGGGGGTTGGGGGGTGGGGGGGTTGGTGGGTGGGGGGGTGGGTGGGGGGGGGGGGTTGGGTGGGTGGGGGGGTTGGGTGGGTGGGGGGGTTGGGTGGGTGGGGGGGTTGGGTGGTGTGGGGGGTGGGTGGGTGGGGGGGTTGGGTGGGTGGGGGGGTTGGGTGGGTGGGGGGTTGGGTGGGTGGGGGGGTTGGGTGGGTGGGGGGGTTGGGTGGGTGGGGGGTTGGGTGGTGTGGGTGGGTGGGTGGGAGGGGGTGGGTGGGGTCTTTTGTCCTTGTGCAGGTGTTGAGGAGTCCCCCACGGACGCTCTCGGACACGGAGGTAAGTTTTGGGCTTCCGCCAGGGTTATTAAAGCTGTTACAATAACACACAGCAGGGTACACAACTCCCAGGGGCTAGGGTCCTACTCTGAGTTCCGGGTCCCTGCCGGCTAGCTCTGGTCTCTCTCTCTCGTGTCGGATCGTGGAGTCTGCCGACTCCACCGAGCGGAGAGAGAAGCACCTCTACGGCTACCACCGGCTTCTCCCCAGACCAGAGGTCGCAAACGGGTTTTGATTCCGTACCCGTACCCGGCCG
>NC_083835.1:7035873-7058373 GCF_015708825.2 Lethenteron reissneri
AGTTACATAGAGACTCAGAGTTAGAGACTCGTAGGGTGACGTAGAGATTCATCGAGTGACAGAGACTTTATTGAGTTACATAGAGACCCAGTGACTCATAGTTACATAGAGAATCGGAGTTACAGAGACCAGAGTGACAAAGCGACTCGTAAAGTGACAGAGTCATCGAGTTACATAGAGACTCAGAGTTAGAGACTCGTAGGGTGACGTAGAGATTCATCGAGTGACAGAGACTTTATTGAGTTACATAGAGACCCAGTGACTCATAGTTACATAGAGAATCGGAGTTACAGAGACCAGAGTGACAAAGCGACTCGTAAAGTGACAGAGTCATCGAGTTACATAGAGACTCAGAGTTAGAGACTCGTAGGGTGACGTAGAGATTCATCGAGTGACAGAGACTTTATTGAGTTACATAGAGACCCAGTGACTCATTGTTACATAGAGACTCGGAGTTACAGAGACCATAGTGACTAAGAGGATCGTAAAGTGACAGAGTCATCGAGTTACATAGAGACTCAGAGTTAGAGACTCGTAGGGTGACGTAGAGATTCATCGAGTGGCTGAGACTTGTTGAGTTACATAGAGACCCAGTGACTCATAGTTACATAGAGACTCGGAGTTACAGAGACCATAGTGACTAAGAGACTCGTAAAGTGACAGAGAGACTCGTCGATTCTAGATTTGAAGCTTTCGTGACTGCAAGAATTCATACTCTTAGGTTTTTTTTCGGTCAAGTCATGCAGGTAAAAAATAAGGAATAATAATAAATAAATATTAAGAATTATAGAAAAAAATCTTTTTCTTTAAATCCTTTATATTAAGTTCGCTTGCTTGCGTGCTTGCTTGCTTGCTTACGACCGTGCACATCTTTCGGTCGTTTTTTAACCCACTTCCCGTGATCCAATCGAGCTGACATTTTCCACACAGACTCGTTGTGCCAGACAAATCAAGTGATAGTGATACAGCTATCGTGCTGTGACGGTTCCACCTGAAGATGGAAGCTTGTGTTGCCTCCGAAACGTGATTTTATTATATTTTACTTTTATTAATGAAATTTTTTTACCTACGTGACTTTACCGAAAAAACCTAAGAACATGTTTAATTTTTTTAATGGAAATGTTTTTTTTGGGGGGGAGGGGAGGGTCAGAGCTTTGTGACGTCATATTTGAGGGGGGGGTCTGACTCTATGTGACGAGGGGGGGGGGGTCAAAAATCCTTCAAAATCGCGTGACGTCATTTATGGACGGTCCCCAACCCTCGCTGCGTCCAGAGTGGCCGCAGTTTCATTCCAAAGGCCTCCGAATGAGCACGGTCGCCTACGTACGGTACGAAAGAAGTTCTACGCACACAGAGGCCTCGGCCAATGGCGCTCGGGTGACTCTGCCCTTCACTTGGCAACGGATCAAAATGCCCCGTTGCAAAATTAACTCCAGGCCGGTGAAATCTGACGCTCAATTAGCTCGGGTTCGTCTCGTAATATATGTAGTTAGACAATATGGTGATTGATGACAACGTTAGCGGCCGTGGCGTAATGGTTAGCACAAAGCTGTCAAACTAAACTCCTAAGAAGTATTGCTTTTTTTTATTTTACCAAGTCAGACCCATTGAGGTAGACTGTATATCTTCTTGGTTCTTTCGGTAAAGTCACGTAGTAGGGAAGTAATAAAATAATAAAACATAATAAAACAATTATTTTATTACTTCCCTACTACGTGACTTTACCGAAATAACCAAGAAGATGAATCCCTGCAGTCACGAAAGCTTTAAATCGAAAAAGTAGACTGTATAGTTAGTTCTAGATTTTTTTTTGCTTTTATTAATTTAAAATTTTTTACCTACGTGACTTTACCGATAAAACCTAACTATATAGTTAGTTTGCAGCAGCGACCTGGCCACAAATAATAAACCCAACGAAGTGGGTTTATCATCATCATCAATCATCGTGTGGAAATGTCTCACAGCAGCCAAACACTCTAAACGCCGTGATGTTGATTCTTCTAAATGTGGAGGGAAAAACCAGAGGACCCGGATAAAAAAATCCACGCGACCACGGGGAGAGAGAGAAGCACTTCATTTACAGGGTCTGGATCGAACCCACGACCTCCTGTACACTAGGCGAGGTAGTCAACATCTCCTAGCCACCGTGATGATGATGATGAGAGACACGCAAACTCCAAATATACAGCAACAGGCGTCAGGGTCGGGATCTAACCCACGACCTCATGTGCACCAGGCGAGGTAGTCAACATCTCCTAGCCACCGTGATGATGATGATGAGAGACACGCAAACTCCAAATCTACAGCAGCAGGCGTCAGGGTCGGGATCGAACCCACGACCTCCTGTATAACAGGCGAGGTAGTCAACATCTCCTAGCCACCGTGATGATGATGATGATGTGAGAGAGAGACACACAAACTCCAAATTTCCATCAGCAGGCATCATCAGGGTCTGAATCAAACCCACGACCTCCTGTGTACCCGGCGAGGTCATCAACATCTCATAGCCACCGTGATGATGATGATGAGACAGAGAGAAACACACAAACTCCAAATTTCCATCAGCAGGCATCATAATGGTCTGAATCAAACCCACGACCTCCTGTGTACCAGGCGAGGTCATCAACATCTAGCCACCATGATGATGACAGAGACACACAAACTCCAAATTTCCATCAGCAGACGTCATCATGGTCTGAATCAAACCCACGACCTCCTGTGCACCAGGCGAGGTAGTCAACATCTCATAGCCACCATGATGACGAGAGACAGAGAGAAACACACAAACTCCAAATATACAGCAGCAGGCGTCATTAGGATCTGAATCAAACCCACGACCTCCTGTACACCAGGCAAGGTAGTCAACATCTCCTAGCCACCGTGATGATGGTGATATGAGAGACAGAGAGAAACACACAAACTCCAAATTTCCATCAGCAGGCATCATCATGGACTGAATCAAACCCACGACCTCCTGTGCACCAGGCGAGGTCATCAACATCTCATAGCCACCATGATGATGAGAGAGAGAGACACACAAACTCCAAATTTCCATCAGCAGGCGTCATCAGGGTCTGGATCAAACCCACGACCTCCTGTACACCAGGCGAGGTCATCAACATCTCCTAGCCACCGTGATGATGATGATGAGAGAGAGAGACACACAGACACCAAATTTCCATCAGCAGGCGTCATCAGGGTCTCAATCAAACCCACGACCTCCTGTGCACCCGGCGAGGTCATCAACATCTCCCAGCCACCGTGATGATGATGATGAGACAGAGAGAAACACAGAAACTCCAAATTCCCATCAGCAGGCGTCATCAGGGTCAGGATCAAACCCACGACCTCCTGTGTACCAGGCGAGGTCATCAACATCTCATAGCCACCATGATGATGAGAGACAGAGAGAAACACACAAACTCCAAATTTCCATCAGCAGACGTCATCAGGGTCTGGATCAAACCCACGACCTCCTGTGCACCCGGCGAGGTCATCAACATCTCATAGCCACCATGATGATGAGAGAGAGAGACACACAAACTCCAAATTTCCATCAGCAGACGTCATCAGGGTCTGAATCAAACCCACGACCTCCTGTGCACCAGGCGAGCTCATCAACATCTAGCCACCGTGATGATGATGAGAGACACAGAGAAACACACAAACTCCAAATTTCCATCAGCAGGCGTCATCAGGGTCTGAATCAAACCCACGACCTCCTGTACACCAGGCAAGGTAGTTAACATCTCCTAGCCACCATGATGATGAGAGAGAGACACACACAAACTCCAAATTTCCATCAGCAGGCATCATCATGGTCTGAATCAAACCCACGACCTCCTGTGTACCAGGCGAGGTCATCAACATCTCCTAGCCACCGTGATGATGATGAGAGACAGAGAGAAACACACAAACTCTAAATTTCCATCAGCAGGCGTCATCAGGGTCTGAATCAAACCCACGACCTCCTGTGTACCAGGCGAGGTCATCAACATCTAGCCACCATGATGATGATGAGAGAGACACACAAACTCCAAATTTCCATCAGCAGACGTCATCATGGTCTGAATCAAACCCACGACCTCCTGTGCACCAGGCGAGGTAGTCAACATCTCATAGCCACCATGATGACGAGAGACAGAGAGAAACACACAAACTCCAAATATACAGCAGCAGGCGTCATTAGGATCTGAATCAAACCCACGACCTCCTGTACACCAGGCAAGGTAGTCAACATCTCCTAGCCACCGTGATGATGGTGATATGAGAGACAGAGAGAAACACACAAACTCCAAATTTCCATCAGCAGGCATCATCATGGACTGAATCAAACCCACGACCTCCTGTGCACCAGGCGAGGTCATCAACATCTCATAGCCACCATGATGATGAGAGAGAGAGACACACAAACTCCAAATTTCCATCAGCAGGCGTCATCAGGGTCTGGATCAAACCCACGACCTCCTGTACACCAGGCGAGGTCATCAACATCTCCTAGCCACCGTGATGATGATGATGAGAGAGAGAGACACACAGACACCAAATTTCCATCAGCAGGCGTCATCAGGGTCTCAATCAAACCCACGACCTCCTGTGCACCCGGCGAGGTCATCAACATCTCCCAGCCACCGTGATGATGATGATGATGATGAGACAGAGAGAAACACAGAAACTCCAAATTCCCATCAGCAGGCGTCATCGGGGTCAGGATCAAACCCACGACCTCCTGTGTACCAGGCGAGGTCATCAACATCTCATAGCCACCATGATGATGAGAGACAGAGAGAAACACACAAACTCCAAATTTCCATCAGCAGACGTCATCAGGGTCTGGATCAAACCCACGACCTCCTGTGCACCCGGCGAGGTCATCAACATCTCATAGCCACCATGATGATGAGAGAGAGAGACACACAAACTCCAAATTTCCATCAGCAGGCATCATCAGGGTCTGAATCAAACCCACGACCTCCTGTGTACCCGGCGAGGTCATCAACATCTCATAGCCACCATGATGATGAGAGAGAGAGACACACAAACTCCAAATTTCCATCAGCAGGCATCATCATGGTCTGAATCAAACCCACGACCTTCTGTGTACCAGGCGAGGTCATCAACATCTCCTAGCCACCGTGATGATGATGAGAGACAGAGAGAAACACACAAACTCCAAATTTCCATCAGCAGGCGTCATCAGGGTCTGAATCAAACCCACGACCTCCTGTGTACCATGCGAGGTAGTCAACATCTCCTAGCCACCGTGATGATGATGAGAGACAGAGAGAGACACACAAACTCCAAATTTCCATCAGCAGGCGTCATCAGGGTCAGGATCGAACCCACGACCTCCTGTGTACCCGGCGAGGTCATCAACATCTCATAGCCACCATGATGATGAGAGAGAGAGACACACAAACTCCAAATTTCCATCAGCAGGCATCATCAGGGTCTGGATCAAACCCACGACCTGCTGTGCACCAGGCGAGGTAGTTAACATCTCCGAGCCACCGTGATGATGATGAGAGCCACCGTGATGATGATGAGAGACACAGAGAGAAACACACAAACTCCAAATTTCCATCAGCAGGCGTCATCAGGGTCTGAATCAAACCCACGACCTCCTGTGTACCCGGCGAGGTAGTCAATATCTCCTAGCCACCGTGATGATGATGATGAGAGACAGAGAAACACGCAAACTCCAAATATACAGCAGCAGGCGTCAGGGTCTGGATCAAACCCACGACCTCCTGTGCACCAGGCGAGGTCATCAACATCTCTCAGCCAAGGCTATGACGTCACCGCGCGTGGGTCGCCGCACCACGTGACCGCCGCCTCAGCCAATCAGCTGCGAGGACGTTGCCTATCAGCGCTAGATTATTAGAGCGGTGGTTGTGGTGGTGGCGGTGGTGGCGGTGTCAATGGAAGTCACGGCAAAGGAACGTGGAGTGGACACCGATTGATCATCTTGTCAGCCTTGCAGAGCGCCTCGTTGCGGTGACCGGCGTCGCCCTGAAAGGCGAGTTGTGTGCCTTCTTCATCCGCCAACACCCCGTGTTTAGTTTCATTAACTTCTACAATGCAACGAATTAAACACGTAATTATTGCGATTTAAATGACGCCACGACGTTTGCGAACTACGTTGTTAAGTTGTAATCGACGCGGCGTGAGGGAGTTTTGGGTCATTGCGAGGGTTGCTGTTTCACTAATGTGCCGACTTCAGTGTTTATTGTTAATTTTAAAGTGACGCTGAGGTGATTATCGGTCATTTTTGTTGTTATTTGAGGTGAAGTCTGTGAAAGAAAGTATTTAACTTAGTCGATATTGCTGTTTGTGTGTGTGTGTGTGTTACTGTGATGCGTGGCCTCAAAGTGCACCTAGCCTGGCACCGTGGTCACCACTTAGTGGCGAATGGCGGCCGTTGTTGTTGTTGTTGTTGTTTGTGTGGGATGGGGAGCGGTGGGGTAGTGGTTAGCGCTGCGCTACGAGTTCGATTCCCGCTCATGGCTACCCACCCCCAGTGACGATTATCTGAACCGGTCCTGGGCCTCCCCTAGGTCGACTCGGCAGGCTCGAATGGGTACCTGGTGTAGCGGTGTGTAAGTAAACATCGCCACTGGGGAGGCAAAGGCGGTCGGGCGTGGTGCTGGCCACCCACCCACCCCCTGGTGTGCCGTGCCGGCCATTATAGGTGCTACTCGCTAACAGCACTTGCCCCTATAGTCTGATTGGCTGGGTGGGTGGCAAGGTGGGTGGATGAGTGGCTGGGTGGGAGAGTGGCTGGCTGGGTGGGAGAGTGGGTGGATGAGTGGCTGGGTGGGAGAGTGGCTGGCTGGGTGGGAGAGTGGGTGGGTGAGTGGCTGGCTGGGTGGGTGGGAGAGTGGGTGAGTGGCTGGCTGGGTGGGAGAGTGGCTGGCTGGGTGGGTGAGTGGCTGGCTGGGTGGGTGGGAGAGTGGGTGAGTGGCTGGCTGGGTGGGAGAGTGGCTGGGTGGGTGGGTGGGAGAGTGGGTGAGTGGCTGGGTGGGTGGGAGAGTGGGTGAGTGGCTGGCTGGGTGGGAGAGTGGCTGGGTGGGTGGGTGGGAGAGTGGGTGAGTGGCTGGGAGAGTGGGTGAGTGGCTGGGTGGGTGGGAGAGTGGCTGGGTGGGTGGGTGAGTGGCTGGGTGGATGGGTAGGTAGGTAGGTGGGTGAGGGTCAGAGTGGGTGAGTGGCTGGGTGGGTGGGTGAGTGGCTGGCTGGGTGAGTGGCTGGGTGGGTGGGTGAGTGGCTGGCTGGGTGAGTGGCTGGCTGGGTGGGTGGGTGAGTGGCTGAGTGGGTGGGTGGATGAGTGGGTGGATGGAAGAGTGGCTGGGTAGGTGGGTGGGAGAGTGGCTGGGTGGGTGGGAGAGTGGCTGGGTGGGTGGGAGAGTGGCTGAGAGGGTGAGTGGCTGGGTCGGTGGGAGAGTGGCTGGGTGGGTGGGTAGGTAGGTGGGTGGGTGAGTGGCTGAGTGGGTGGGTGGATGAGTGGGTGGATGGAAGAGTGGCTGGGTAGGTGGGTGGGAGAGTGGCTGGGTGGATGGGAGAGTGGCTGGGTGGGTGGGAGAGTGGCTGGGTGGGTGAGTGGCTGGGTCGGTGGGAGAGTGGCTGGCTGGGTGAGTGGCTGGGTGGGTGGGTGAGTGGCTGGGTGGATGGGTAGGTAGGTAGGTGGGTGAGGGTCAGAGTGGGTGAGTGGCTGGGTGGGTGGGTGAGTGGCTGGCTGGGTGGGTGGGAGAGTGGGTGAGTGGCTGGCTGGGTGGGAGAGTGGCTGGCTGGGTGGGTGGGAGAGTGGGTGAGTGGCTGGCTGGGTGGGAGAGTGGCTGGCTGGGTGGGAGAGAGGCTGAGTGGGTGAGTGGCTGGGTCGGTGGGAGAGTGGCTGGGTGGGTGGGTGAGTGGCTGGCTGGGTGAGTGGCTGGGTGGGTGGGTGAGTGGCTGGCTGGGTGAGTGGCTGGCTGGGTGGGTAGGTAGGTGGGTGGGTGAGTGGCTGAGTGGGTGGATGGAAGAGTGGCTGGGTAGGTGGGTGGGAGAGTGGCTGGGTGGGTGGGAGAGTGGCTGAGTGGGTGAGTGGCTGGGTCGGTGGGAGAGTGGCTGGGTGGGTGAGTGGGTGGGTGGGTGGGTGAGTGGCTGGCTGGGTGGGTAGGTAGGTGGGTGGGTGAGTGGCTGAGTGGGTGGGTGGATGAGTGGGTGGATGGAAGAGTGGCTGGGTAGGTGGGTGGGAGAGTGGCTGGGTGGGTGGGAGAGTGGCTGGGTGGGTGGGAGAGTGGCTGAGTGGGTGAGTGGCTGGGTCGGTGGGAGAGTGGCTGGCTGGGTGAGTGGCTGGGTGGGTGGGTGAGTGGCTGTGTGGATGGGTAGGTAGGTGGGTGGGTGAGTGTCTAAGTGGGTGAGTGGGTGGGTGGGTGAGTAGCTGGGTGGGTGGGTGAGTGGCTGGGTGGGTGGGTGAGTGGCTGGGTGGGTGGGTGAGTGGCTGGGTGGGTGGGTGGGTGAGTGGCTGGCTGGGTGGGTGAGTGGCTGGGTGGGTGGGTGAGTGGCTGGCTGGGTGGGTGGGTGAGTGGCTGGCTGGGTGGGTGGGTGGGTGAGTGGCTGGCTGGGTGGGTGGGTGGGTGAGTGGCTGGGTGGGTGGGTGGGTGAGTGGCTGGCTGGGTGGGTGAGTGGCTAGCTGGGTGGGTAGGTAGGTGGGTGGGTGAGTGGCTGAGTGGGTTGGTGGATGAGTGGGTGGATGGAAGAGTGGCTGGCTGGCTGGGTGAGTGGCTGAGTGGGTGGCTGGCTGTGTGGGTGGGTGAGTGGCTGGCTGTGTGGGTGGCTGGCTGTGTGGGCGGGAGGGTGGCTGGCTGTGTGGGTGGGTGGCTGGCTGTGTGGGTGGCTGGGTGGCTGGCTGTGTGGCTGGGTGGCTGGCTGTGTGGGTGGGTGGCTGGCTGGCTGGGTGGCTGGCTGTGTAGGTGGCTGGCTGGGTGGCTGGCTGGGTGGCTGGCTGGGTGGCTGGCTGTGTGGGTGGCTGGGTGAGTGGGTGGTTTGTGGCCAGCTCTATGGTAGTTGAACACAATATGAATGAGACGAAACCCTGGTATACAGAGTCCTCATCACGGGCTCGAAACCAGGCTCATGCCTGTGATTAAAGTGCGTAACTCAAGCATAGTGAGTTTATCTTCTCAGTCTGGTCCGTAACACGACAAAGTCTCTTCATCACTAGATCTGGCTGGATTCCTGCTCGAACGGTTTAACCGTCGCGAGGTTTATTGCAACGAGCCGCTCACCAAAGTATATAAAATGTGTGACACGCGTGGAGATAAAAGGCTCTTGACGCGACTTTAGAACCCGTCCTGCGATATCGTAGAGGCTCGTGAACTCGCATACACAGCCATGAATTTTCCTAGAAGCCCTTGTGTTTACCTCGCCGCTGATAGGTGTACTTAGAGACGAAGAGACTCGTAGTGAACCGTATAATCACACGGATAGCCATATCTCACACGCCGAGACCCATGGACTTTTTTAGAGACCCATATATTCATAGAGAACCATCTAATCACACAGAGACCCATGGATTAATAAGATACCCATAGACTCGTAGAGAACCATATAATCACACGGATAGCCATATCTCACACGCCGAGACCTATGGACTTATCAAGAGACCCATATATTCATAGAGAACCATCTAATCACACAGAGACCCATGGATTTAATAAGTGACCCATATCTCACACCGAGACCCATGGACTTAATACGGGACCCATAGATTCATCGGGAACCATCTAATCACACACAGAGACCCATGGACTTAATAAGAGACCCATATATTCATAGAGAACCATCTAATCAAACATAGACCCATGGATTTAATAAGAGACCCATAGACTCATAGGGAACCATCTAATCACACATACCCATACCTCACACACTGAGACCCATATATTCATAGAGAACCATCTAATCACACAGAGACCCATGGACTTAATAAGAGACCCATATATTCATAGAGAACCATCTAATCAAACATAGACCCATGGATTTAATAAGTGACCCATAGACTCATAGGGAACCATCTAATCACACACATACCCATACCTCACACACCGAGACCCATATATCCATAGAGAACTATCTAATCACACAGAGACCCATGGATTAAATAAGTGACCCATAGACTCATAGGGAACCATCTAATCACACAGAGACCCATACCTCACACCGAGACCCATGGACTTAATATGAGACCCATATATTCATAGAGAACCATTTAACAAAACATAGACCCATGGATTAGATAAGTGACCCATAGACTCATAGGGAACAATCTACTAACACACATACCCATACCTCACACACTGAGATCCATGGACTTAATATGAGACCCATATATTCATAGAGAAACATCTAATCGCACACAGAGATCCATGGATTAAATAAGTGACACATAGGCTCATCGGGAACCATCTAATCACACACATACCCATACCTCACACACCGAGACCCATATATTCATAGAGAACTATCTAATCACACAGAGACCCATGGATTAAATAAGTGACCCATAGACTCATAGGGAACCATATAATCATACAGAGACCCATACCTCACACACCGAGACTCATGGACTTAATATGAGACCCATATATTCATAGAGAAACATCTAATCAAACATAGACCCATGGATTTTAATAAGTGACCTATAGACTCACAGGGAACCATATCTCACACCGAGACCCATGGACTTAATACGAGACTCATAGATTCATAGAGAAACATCTAATCGCACACAGAGACCCATGGATTAAATAAGTGACCCATAGGCTCACATAGACCCATATCTCACACCGAGACCCATGGACTTAATACGAGACCCATAGGCTCATCGGGAACCATCTAATCGCACACAGAGACTCATGGACTTAATAAGATACCCATAGGCTCGTAGGGAACCATATTATCGCACACAGAGACCCATGGATTTAATAAGAAACCCGTAGACTCGGAGAACCATTTACTCACACAGAGACCCGTATATCATGCGTAGAATTACATAGGCATGCATGCATGAACAGTACCTGTGTAATGCGGTTGTAAACGGCCCTTCTGAGGCGCCGTCAGGGGGGGAGGAGTTAGGTCACGTGGGGGGCAGAGGGGTTGAGTATAGAAGGAGGGGAACCGGAAGAGCAAGGGGAGTGACGGGGAACCAGGAACAGAGGAAGGCCACGAAGGGCGAAGCGGGGTGTGGCGAGATCGCCACGAACACGGGGGGAGCGAGGATCGGCACCGTTGGCCAGCGGTGACCGACCCGAAGCAGCGAGGAGGCTGCAGTCAGCAGCGGGGCTGCACAGAGAGGGTGGGCAGCGGGTCTGCATACAGTGACAGCCAGAGGGTCTGCACATAGGGGTAGCAGCGGGAGTCTGCATAGGGGTAGCAGCGAGTCTGCAGGGAGGAGGTTACAGTAGATGAAGCAGAGAGTCAGAGGGGAGAGGAAGCTATAATAGCAGTGAATAGCTGGGGGCTACAAATACAGGAGTTATAACAGAGTGCCGTGTGGGTAAAGACGTGAACCTGAATAAAGACACGAAGACAGAGAGAAGTGTTCGAGTCCTTTTATTACACTGGAGTCAGAAGTGAAACGGCATGGCGAAACAACTGAGGAAGAAGAATATCCCATCTCCGGCGTCGGCTTCATCATCGGACGACGACGATCTTCCTCCTGAGGTCGGCTTCACTTCGGCGGAGGGAGAGATCCGTGAGGGCCCGGGTGTGGAGGAGGTTGCCGCTGCGTCCGACCCATCTGCGTTGAAGGACGAAGATTTAAGATGGACCCGGATGGCGGAGCAACTGGCGACCCTAAAAACCGTCATCACGGAGTTGTGTGACCTTGTCACGCCAAGGGCGGCGTTGGAAGGTGATGGTGGTGATCGGCAGGAGCCCGGGTCGTCTTCGATGGCGCCGCCATCGGCCACGCGGCGTGAAGACGCCATCTTGGGCGTGGCGCACCACGGAAGGCGGGAAGCCGCCATTTTGGGGCCGCCACGAGGATCGTCCGCCATCTTGGCGACACCGCGTTGCGACGCCTTGCTGAACTTGCCGCCGGAAGAGTCGGTGACGGACGGAAGCAGGCCAAGGAGCCGCAGTCGTCACCTTACAACTGTTAAGGAGTTCTCCATCGGGGGCGATTGGAGTGCGTTCGCTTGTCGATTTTTGGCGGCGGTACGAACGGCAAGGTGGACGGACGCCGAGGCGCTGGAGGTGCTTCCGACTCTCCTTGACGATGAGTCTGTTTGTTTTTTTCGCTTTATAAAAGCTGCGAAGAAGAAAACATTGCGTGGAGTGTTCGACGAAATGGCGGACGCGTACGAGCCACCGGATGACGCCCATCGCCGCTTCGTGCAGCGGCAACGCGCACCGGAGGAGTCGCCTGTAGCGTACAGGGGCGCCGTGCTGGAACTCGCGATGGCCGCTTACCCGGAGACGGAGCCTGACCTGCTGGAACCTCTCATCTTGGGGAAGATGTTGGAGTTATCCCGGGATCTGGGCATTCCTATGCCGGCGTGCGGTCACGAGAAACTCACGTCCCGGACCGCGGCCAAGTGTTTGGACGCCCAGTTCAATCTCCGCCGCTGGAAACAAGTCACGGCGTGGACGGGCGGTCCTGTCGTCGATGGGGGGGCCGTAGGGTGGGACCCTACAAAGGCCGTGTACGTGCCGGATGCGACCGGCCCAAAGGAGCTGTCGGCCGCCTCCACTCCGTGGCCGGCTCGAAGCGGGCCGGGGCTGCGGGCTCCGCCGCCGGCGCGGCCACGTCGGGACGGGGTGCCTGCTGCGCGCCGACCCGACGTCGACTGTTTCCGCTGCGGCCGTCGGGGCCACTATGCCAGGGACTGCTGGGCCCGGGTTCCGGGGCCGCCCCAGCAGTAGGCCTCGATCGCGGACGTCCCAAAGAAAGACCCTCCGGCACAGGCAAGTCGGTGCGCACCAGACACCCGGCAAGGCCTGACACCTCACTCATCGCCGTTGTTGTGCGACGCGGATGTTCTAAAATATGGGAGGCCAGTATCTGCGCCTTGTCGCTCGATAACGCAGTGGCGTAAGTTGGCTCGGCGGGTTGTCGCGGCCGCTACAGGTTCGTCCACTGTACCGGGGTCGATCCAAGGGGTGGACGTGCGTATTTTGGTGGATTCCGGGGCGTCCGCGACCATTATTTCGGATGTCATATTCCATCTTTTGAACATCCCACCGGGGGCCGTGAGGCCGGCTTACGCTTCCTGCATCGCTGCGAACGGGGGTAGTATGGGCATCGTGGGACAGGTGGACGCTAATATTTCTATCGGGGGGGTCTCGGCCTCGGGCGTTGTGTTAATTTCGAGGTCCCTGGCGGTCCCTTGCTTGTTGGGCACGGATTTTTTGGCTAAGATGCCCATTCTAATTAGAATCAATGAAAATTGCATTGAACTACCAGGGGGCCGCAAATTGGCGTTTTTACAGTCCACCTGGGGGCGACCGGCTCCGGTTGCCCAGGTGCAGGCGTTATCGGAAGTTTCAGTTGATATTCCACCTGGCTCGCAGATGCTCATTCCCCTACGATACCGGAAGCCGGTTCCGGGTCGGCAGGGTGCTTGTGGAATTTTGCTGTCGCCGTCCGCCGCTGTTACGGGCGGATTGGCACTGGTGGGGGCGCAAACCATTGTCCGTCCGGATCAACGCCCGTTTTTGCAGGTGTTAAATGCGAGTTCTGAAAGCGTGTGTGTGCCGGCTGGTACCGTTGTGGCACACGCCACTACGGCGTTTACGGCTCAGAGTGACATTCCGGACGGGGGGCTGGTGGGTGGTGTTTCACACGACGGAGGGGTGGACGATCGTTGGATCGCCGAACTATGTGCGGAAAATTCGGCCCTTTCCGCTGAGCAGCGTTGTGCGATTCATAAATTATTAGCGAGCTATTCCGATGTGTTTAGCTCGGACGATTTGGACTTGGGACGCACCTCGCTGCTCTCTCATCACATCGAAACGGGGGACGCGGCCCCTATCCGCTTGAACTCGCGTCGGATGAGTCCGGCTGAGCGTGAGCACGTGCGAGGGGCAGTGGAAGACATGTTGAAAGCGGATATTATATCTCCGTCTAATAGCCCGTGGGGCGCGCCTGTCGTGTTGGTTAAAAAGAAAGATGGTAAATTACGATTTTGTGTGGATTTTCGGAAGTTGAATAAAGTGTCGGTGGCAGATGCGTATCCCCTGCCGCGTATGGACGATTCTCTCGACGCCTTGTCAGGGGCTAAGTTTTTTTCAACGCTAGATCTCTCTTCGGGCTTCTGGCAGCTTCCCCTTGACGAGCCCTCGCGGGAAAAGACAGCGTTCCGTACGCCGCAGGGGTTGTTCCAATTTAACTGTCTGCCGATGGGGTTGAATGCAGCCCCTGCCACCTTTCAGAGATTGATGGAGTTGGTATTGACGGGGTTGCAGTGGGAGACATGTCTCATTTATTTAGATGATATTATTGTCTTCAGCCGCACATTTGATGAGCATTTATTGCGGTTGGAGGCCGTTTTTGCCAGAATGCGTTCTGCTAATTTGAAATTCAAGCCTAAGAAATGTCATCTACTGCAACGTTCCGTTCGATACTTGGGACATATTGTTAGTGCGGACGGGGTGGCCACGGATCCAGAGAAAACTGCGTGTGTCCGGGATTGGGCAACCCCCGCCACGGTGGGTGATGTGCGTCGGTTTTTGGGGTTCGCCTCATATTACCGGAGGTTTGTTCCGAATTTCGCTACTATCGCCAGGCCTTTGCATCTCCTTACTGGGAAGGGGCACAAATTTGTGTGGGGACCGCCGGAGGAGGCGGCGTTTCGGAGCCTGCGCGATCTACTGGCTACTGCGCCGACGTTGGATTATCCGGACTTTGAACATCCCTTCATTCTGGATACTGATGCGAGTGACACCGGGATTGGGGCGGTGTTGTCCCAGTCAAAAGGTGGTGTTGAGCGTGTGGTGGCGTACGGGAGTCGGGTTTTGTCTCCCGCGGAAACTCGTTACTGCGTCACTCGCAGGGAACTTTTGGCTATTGTGTATTTTCTCCGCCAATTTCGACCGTATCTGTACGGTCGGTCGTTTATTGTCCGAACGGACCATGCGGCCTTGCAGTACGCTCTTAAGATGGACCAGCCATCCGGACAATTGGCGAGATGGCTGGACACGTTGCAAGAATTCTCCTTCCAAATTCACCATCGGAAGGGTGTGCGTCACGCTAACGCGGACGCACTGTCCAGGTTGCCGCAACAATCCCCTTGTGCGTGTGCGTCGGGGACGCATAGGTGTGGACCGGCTCAGCCCCCCCCTCAGCCTGTCGCGCGGGCAGTGGATGTTCTCGAACCTCCGCTTACACCGGGACCGGTTGAAGGGGGACCGGCTGACGGGATTTTGCGTCTTCCAAGGTCTGTGTGGATTCGGGAGCAAATGTTGGACGATTCTTTGGTGTCGTTACGGAAACGAACGGAGAGGGCGGGTAAGGAAGTCGGTGCGGGTGGTAATTCGGAAACTGCTCTCCGAGATGGGTTACTGATGTGGAGGGAAGGGATACAGGAACACTGGCGTCTCGTTGTGCCCGCGTCATTGCGCTATGAGCTGATTAGATCTTTGCACTGTGACACACTTTTACACCTGGGGGTGCAGAAAACCCTATTGACGCTGCAACGAGACTATTATTGGCACGGCATGACGACGGATGTCGTCGGTCACGTTCGCGCGTGTCCCGATTGTGCCCGCCGTAAGCCGCCTAAACATCCATATGTTCCGCCGATACAATCGATTAAAGTATCTCGGGTTAATGAGCTGGTGGCGTTAGATATTTTGGGACCCTTTCCGCCATCAGCTAAAGGGAATAAGTATTTACTGGTGGGGGTTGAGTACCTCTCTCGCTGGCCGATGGCCTGGCCCTTGCCTGACCAGTCAGCGGCGTCTATCACTGACGCCTTTCTATTTGGGTATGTAATGGACAAAGGGGCTCCGGAGAGGCTCCTTACGGATCAGGGACGTAACTTTTCGTCTAAATTGTTGGGGGAGGTGTGTGCGGCTCTTGGAACTAAAAAGATACGGACGTCCCCCTACCACCCGCAAACGGATGGTATGGTGGAACGGTTGAATCGGACTCTGTCCGCCATGCTGTGCCATACAGTCGGGGAAAACCAATCTGATTGGGATTTGCATATCCCTGGGGTGCTTTCGGCGTATCGCATGACGCCGCACGCGGCTACTGGATACTCGCCGTTTTTCCTTATGTACGGCCGTGAGAACGTGCCGCCGATTCATGACCAGTTGGGAACCGGTGCGAGGGGGCCTGTTAAGCCTCTTCCTGAGTATATTAAGGACAACGTTCGGCGTGTCGCTGAGGCGAGGGAAAATGCCCGCATGGCTACTGCCAAGGCTCAGGCCAGGAATGAGCGGTGTGCCCGACGTTCAAAGGGGGAGTGTCCCTGGAAAAAGGGGGACCTGGCCTGGCTTCATTGCCCACAGGTGCGGCCAGGTACATCTCCTAAATTACATCGACCTTGGCAGGGTCCGGTCCGCCTCATTGAGGTTCCCAACCCACAGTCGGCGCGTGTTCAGGTTGGTGCACGGCGTTGGTTCGTGCACACGTCCCGGTTGAAGCCATACATTGCCCCACGGCCGGATGCGTCATCTCCCGAAGTTGCCTTGCCGGGGTCTGTTGCTGCCGACTCGACCTTGCCTGTGTCTGCTGACCTTGCGAGAGCGCCTGTCGTACCCTTCACAGACAATCCGGCCGTGACAGCGCAGGGAGGGGGACCTTCCGCTTGTGGGACGCCGACCGGAGCCGCAGAACCCACGGGACCTGCAGCTCTTCCTATCCCTCCGCGGACGCGAGTACGGGATGTTTCTGGACGCGAGCGGGACAGTGGCGGGCCTCCAATGGCGACGGAAGAACTTGCGCCCGTCGCCCCTAAAACCCTTCCACGTTCCCGCTCGGCGGGTGGGCCGCCGACCGTCCGGGACGGCCCGGCTACCCGTACTCGCTCGAAATCCCTCACGTTTCGTTAGATTGTGTTGTGTTGTGTTATTGTTATAATGTTCTTCAATGCTTCGTGTCTTTTTGCGTGTTGGCCCTTTACACCCGCATTGCTTTTCAGGTTGCAATTCAGCCGAGGTCGGCTGGATTTTCTTTAGGGGGGAGGGTGATGTAATGCGGTTGTAAACGGCCCTTCTGAGGCGCCGTCAGGGGGGGAGGAGTTAGGTCACGTGGGGGGCAGAGGGGTTGAGTATAGAAGGAGGGGAACCGGAAGAGCAAGGGGAGTGACGGGGAACCAGGAACAGAGGAAGGCCACGAAGGGCGAAGCGGGGTGTGGCGAGATCGCCACGAACACGGGGGGAGCGAGGATCGGCACCGTTGGCCAGCGGTGACCGACCCGAAGCAGCGAGGAGGCTGCAGTCAGCAGCGGGGCTGCACAGAGAGGGTGGGCAGCGGGTCTGCATACAGTGACAGCCAGAGGGTCTGCACATAGGGGTAGCAGCGGGAGTCTGCATAGGGGTAGCAGCGAGTCTGCAGGGAGGAGGTTACAGTAGATGAAGCAGAGAGTCAGAGGGGAGAGGAAGCTATAATAGCAGTGAATAGCTGGGGGCTACAAATACAGGAGTTATAACAGAGTGCCGTGTGGGTAAAGACGTGAACCTGAATAAAGACACGAAGACAGAGAGAAGTGTTCGAGTCCTTTTATTACACCTGTATGTTGAACTTCTTTTGCACCGTACACAGCCAACCGTGTTATTCGGAGGTGCTCAGAATCATAATCAGAATGTTTATTTGGACTGCAGGAGGAATCCGATGAGTTATGAAGCTCTTTTTTTACAGATGTCCAGTAAGGGGCACAGGGTCAAAACAATACAAAAAAACACGATCAACTGCAAAGTATAGGAATGGTAAACAAATAACTTTAAAAATCTATACAAATAAAACTAAACTATATTTTTACGCGCTTTTATTTAACTCACTCTGTCTGTTGTCGTTGTTGTTGTATCCTCAAATCTTGTAACTCAATTTTAACCACTTCCCAATGTGGTATCGACTGCAAACTTGGTATACTTATGTTATACTGATGACAATAGTATATTCTATCATGAAAAATAAAAAAAATAATGTTTTTTTTTACATTATTTTTTATATATTATGTTTCGACTTGGCTCCAATTGGCCATGGTCAACTAACGTTGTCTGTACTTTTTAGTACATTTCGTAAAAGCGTGTTTAAAAAAAGTTTTAAAAAATTAACCCGTAAAAACAAAGTTTTTCACTATAAATCCTTTATATGCGTGGCGGCTAGAGTCCTCTCGTCCTCTGGCTTGAGATGGCTGCCACCTATGGGTCAGATGATTGCCTGCCACCATTAAGCAATTGGTAATTAAATATAATTTATTTTTTCCTAAAAAGTGTAAAATTTTGGAAAAAAATTTTCACGAAAATAAATTGTCACGCACAACGAGTCTGTGTGGAAAATGTATGGATCACGGGAAGTGGGTTAAAAAACGACCGAAAGATTTGCACGGTCGTAAGCGCGCAAGCATGCAAGCAAGTGAACTTAATATAAAGGATTTAAAAATATGCATATTTATTACCTTACCAGGTAAAGCCCACCTCGCTATGAGCTTACTTTCCAGAAGCTTCTTGGCCGCAAATGATTGCTCAACAAAGTGGCTATGGGTTTCAGTGTAAAGTCTATGGGTTTCAGTGTAAAGTTTATGGGTCTCCTTGTAAAGTCTATGGGTTTCTGTGTAAAGTCTATGGGTCTCTGTGTAAAGTCTATGGGTCTCTGTATAAAGTCTATCGGTCTCTGTGTAAAGTCTATGGGTCTCTGTGTAAAGTTTATGGGTCTCTGTGTAAAGTCTATGGGTCTCAGTGTAAAGTATATGGGTCTCTGTGTAAAGTCTATGGGTCTCTGTGTTAAGTCTATGGGTCTCTATGTCGCAGCCCGAGCCTTGCAGACTGACTGTATCGTCTTGCCTTACATTTTATCATCACGTTGATAACGCAAGACTTTTATGCTCACTCCGATCATTTATGATCATTTTGCACAGCGCTCTGTGAGCCCTGAATATCGGGTGCTATAAGTCTGAATTTTTATGACTGTATTACATCTCATCCATACTCTTGTTTAACCACGACAATGCAGGTCACAACACACTGACCCACTCACCCACCCACTCTCTCACTCAGACAAAGACAAAGATTCCCTGTATAGCCTGACTAGACTGTTGGGGAAAGTGCTGTTAGCGAGCACCTATGAAGGCCGGCACGGCACACGAGTGGGTGGGTGGCCAGCACCACGCCCGGCCGCCTTTGTTTATCCAGTGGTGATGTTTACTACACAATGTACCAGTATACTAATTTGAGGCCAAGTCGACCTAGGGGAGGCCCAGGACCGTTCAATTAATCGTCACTGGTGTTGACTGTGAACGGTAATCGAACTCGGGTCGCCGGCTTTGTTACGCAGCGCGCTAACCGGTACACTACCCACTTACCCACTCGCTCACGCATTCACTCACTAGCTCACCCACTCGCTCACCCACTCACTCACTAGCTCACCCACTCACTCACTAGCTCACCCACTCACTCACTAGCTCTCCCACTCGCTCACCCACTCACTCACTAGCTCACCCACTCACTCACTAGCTCACCCACTCACTCACCCACTCACACACTAGCTCACCCACCCACTCGCTCACCCACTCACTCACTTACTAGCTCACCCACTCGTTCACCCACTCACTCACTAGCTCACCCACTCGCTCACTAGCTCACCCACTTACTCACAAGCTCACCCACTCACTCACCCAACTCACCCAACTCACCCACTCGCTCACCCACCCACTCACTCACTCACTCACCCACTGACTCGCTAGCTCACCCACCCGCTCACCCACCCCCTCACCCACCCCCTCACCCACCCCCTCACCCACTCGCTCACCCACTCGATCACCCACTCGCTCACCCACCCACTCACTCGCTCACCCACTGACTCACTAGCTCACCACCACACCGCAGGTCACAATGCGCTCAGAAGTAGAATCATTATTTATCCTGGACGAATCCGATGAGCTGCAAAGCTCTTAATCAACGAATCTTATCGCATCTTAACAGACTTTCTATATCGTGGATTCATCTTCTTGGTTCTTTCGGTAAAGTCACGTAGAAGGGAAGTAATAAAATAATAAGAATAAAACATAAAATACAATTCTCACGATGTTTCGGCCACAACGCAAGCAGCCGTCCTCAGGTGAAGAACAGGTCTGTCGGAAAGACAGCGTCTGAATGAAACACCACCAAGCTTGGCACTTTATATCTATCCTCATTGTACCACTCGTGACCCTTGTTGAAGCGTCTTGGATAAAAGCGCGATCAAAATACGAGATGGGAGAGCGCGGATGGGGAGCGCGGGGTGTGATGAGCAGCGCACGCTGTCTTATTTAAATATGTAATTTGATTTCTCTTGTTATTTTGTTTTTCTTCGTCTTATTTTTGTTTTGCGTTAACCCGCCGGTTAGACATGGATACGAAAGCACGGATCTGGAGCGGGGGGTGCGATGCGCAGCGTTTTTGTAAAAATTTGACAAATGTCAATTATTTCTCGTTATGAAATTTTTCTTGTTATGCTGTTTTTATTAAACGGCCGGATCAACATCGGCGCTGTTTCGCGGCGGGGATCATAGCGGTGTCGATGTCGGCTGCGCTGTTTTGCGAAATTCGGTGACGCAAACGTCATGGTGACGCCAGCCAAAATGGATTTTGACGATTTCGCAAATTTTCTTTTGTAATGATATTCGTTGCCCGTTGTTGTTATTATCAATGCGCTTGTTTTTTCCCGAGGAGCAGGCCGAATTACCGCTAGCGCTGCTCCTTGTGGTCAGAGCCATGGTGGTGAGATGTCAACTACCTCGCCTGGTATACGGGGGGGGGGGGGGGTCGTGGGCTTGAACCCACCCCTTGATGCCTGCTGCTGTATATTTGGAGTTTGCGAGTCTCTCTCTCTCACATCATCATCATCACGGTGGCTAGGAGATGTTAACTACCTCGCCTGGTGTACAGGAGGTCGTGGGTTCGATCCAGACCCTGACGCCTGCTGCTGTATATTTGGAGTTTGCGAGTCTCTCTCTCATCATCATCACGGTGGCTAGGAGATGTTAACTACCTCGCCTGGTGTGCAGGAGGTCGTGGGTTCGATCCAGACCCTGACGCCTGCTGCTGTATATTTGGAGTTTGCGTGTCTCTCTCTCATCATCATCATCATCACGGTGGCTAGGAGATGTTAACTACCTCGCCTGGTGTGCAGGAGGTCGTGGGTTCGATCCAGACCCTGACGCCTGCTGCTGTATATTTGGAGTTTGCGTGTCTCTCTCTCACATTATCATCATCACGGTGGCTGAGATGTTAACTACCTCGCCTGGTGTGCAGGAGGTCGTGGGTTCGATCCAGACCCTGACGCCTGCTGCTGTATATTTGGAGTTTGCGTGTCTCTCTCTCTCACATCATCATCATCACGGTGGCTAGGAGATGTTAACTACCTCGCCTGGTGTACAGGAGGTCGTGGGTTCGATCCAGACCCTGACGCCTGCTGCTGCTGTATATTTGGAGTTTGCGTGTCTTGTCGTTCCACATGGTCGCGTAGATTTTCCTTGGGGTCCTCCGGTTTTTCCTTCCACGTCTAGAATCACCAACATCACGGCGTTTAGAATGAGTTGACTGCTCTACATTTTCCTCAAGACGACGATGATGATCCACTTGGTTGAGGCTATCATTTGTGGCCAGGTCGCTTCTGACAAAAGAGCTGTACAGCTCAGTGGGCCTTACCTGGTAAAATAAAGAAATAGAGGCGGTGTCCCCGCCCGAGGGTAACGGCGAATCGGAGCGACAGCCCCGGGCCCTGCACTTTGGGGAGAGGGGCGGGGGCCGACGTCACGGTGTCAGATGTAAAACTTCCAGTTTAGTTTGAAGGGCTTCCTGCTAGCGGAGACGCCCCCCACCTCCGCTAGCAGTTGCAGAGCTGCGCCTTTGCCTTTGTCCCCAAGCTCTTACGATAACCCCCCCCCCCCCCATTCAATTTGAGGGAGCGGCAGCGCCGCGGTTAGCACGGCTGGGCCCACGGAACCCGGCTACACCATACTCTTAGTTTTTTCGGTAAAGTCACGTAGATAAAAATGAAATAAATATTAATAAAAATAAAATAATAAAAATCACGACGTTTCGGAGGCAACACAAGTCTCTGTCATCAGGTGGGACCGTCACAGCCAGATTTGCTGTATCATTTTATTTTTATTTTTTACCGGCTACACCAGTTGGGTTGCCATCGCACGGCCAAACGGCGTTGGCGAGGGACATTCCGACCGCGTCCCGTGCCTCTTCCCCCCGTGCCGCCCCCCCCCCACCCGGGTCCGCTCAGCCTCAAACGAACGCCTGGTGCTGCACGCAAAGCGTCGGCGCTTCGGGGGAGGCAAAGGCGGTCGGCCGGGCGTTGCT
>NC_083835.1:7063373-7075873 GCF_015708825.2 Lethenteron reissneri
CTCGCACAGAGACCCACAAAATCGCACAGAGACCCACAGACTACTCGCTCAGAGACCCACAGACTACTCGCTCAGAGACCCACAGACTACTCGCTCAGAGACCCACAGACTACTCGCTCAGAGACCCACAGACTACTCGCTCAGAGACCCACAGACTACTCGCACAGAGACCCACAGACTACTCGCACAGAGACCCACAGACTACTCGCACAGAGACCCACAGACTACTCGCACAGAGACCCACAGACTACTCGCACAGAGACCCACAGACTACTCACACAGAGACCCACAGACAGGCACAGACCCACAGACTCGCACAGAGACCCACAGACGACTCGCTCAGAGACCCACAGACGACTCGCACAGAGACCCACAGACGACTCGCACAGAGACCCACAGACTCGCACAGAGACCCACAGACGACTCGCACAGAGACCCACAGACGACTCGCACAGAGACCCACAGACGACTCGCACAGAGACCCACAGACGACTCGCACAGAGACCCACAGACTCGCACAGAGACCCACAGACTCGCACAGAGACCCACATACTCGCACAGAGACCCGCAGACTCGCACAGAACCCACAGACTCACACAGAGACCCATAGACTCGCACAGAGACCCACAGACTCTCACAGAGACCCAAAGACTCTCACAGAGACCCACAGACTCGCACAGAGACCTACAGACTCGCACAGAGACCCACAGACTCGCACAGAGACCCAAAGACTCGCACAGAGACCCACAGACTCACACAGAGACCCACAGACTCGCACAGAGACCCACATACTCGCACAGAGATCTACAGACTCGCACAGAGACCCACAGACTCGCACAGAGACCCAAAGACTCGCACAGAGACCCACAAACTCGCACAGAGACCCAAAGACTCGCACAGAGACCCACAGACTCGCACAGAGACCCACAGACTCGCACAGAGACCCACAGACTCGCACAGAGACCCTCAGACTCGCACAGAGACCCACAGACTCGCACAGAGACCCACAGACTCGCACAGAGACCCACAGACTCGCACAGAGACCCACAGACTCGCACAGAGACCCACAGACGACTCGCTCAGAGACCCACAGACTCTAGCATGAGCCGGTTGAGGGGAGTTCATTTCCTCCCCTCCCTCCCCTCCCCCACTGGTTTATCATTAAAGATAAACAGGAGCAACCACATGGTCCCGTGGCTCCGAGGTCAAGCACACACCTGGGTGTCGAGAGGGTTCACAATGGTCGTGCCGGAGACGCGGAGCCGGCAACCCACCCGCTCAGAAAGCCCGGGTTCGTATCCGCACAGGCACAGCCGTTAGACTGGGGCTTCTCATAGACTCACATGGAGGGCCATAGACTCAGAGACCCACTTATTCATATGTAGACCAACAGACTCGCACGGAGACCCGTAGATTCGCACAGAGACCCGTAGACTCGCACGGAGACCCGCAGACTCGCACGGAGACCCGTAGACTCACACAGACCCGTAGACTCGCACGGAGACCCGTAGGCTCGCACGAAGAGCTGTAGGCGCGCATTGATTCACAGACTCCACAGAGACCCACAGACTTACACTGAGACCCACAGACTCGTGCAGAGACCCACAGACTCACACAGAGACCCACAGACTCGCACAGAGACCCACAGACTCGCACAGAGACCCACAGACTCGCACAGAGACCCACAGACTCGCACAGAGACCCACAGACTCGCACAGAGACCCACAGACTCGCACAGAGACCCACAGACTCGCACAGAGACCCACAGACTTACACTGAGACCCACAGACTCGTGCAGAGACCCACAGACTCACACAGAGACCCACAGACTCGCACAGAGACCCACAGACTCGCACAGAGACCCACAGACTCGCACAGAGACCCACAGACTCGCACAGAGACCCACAGACTCGCACAGAGACCCACAGACTCGCACAGAGACCCACAGACTCGCACAGAGACCCACAGACTCGCACAGAGACCCACGGACTCGCACAGAGAGCCACGGACTCGCACAGAGAGCCACGGACTCGCACAGAGACCCACGGACTCGCACAGAGACCCACGGACTCGCACAGAGATCCACGGACTCGCACAGAGACCCACGGACTCGCACAGAGACCCACGGACTCGCACAGAGACCCACGGACTCGCACAGAGACCCACGGACTCGCACAGAGACCCACGGACTCGCACAGAGACCCACGGACTCGCACGGAGACCCACGGACTCGCACGGAGACCCACGGACTCGCACGGAGACCCACGGACTCGCACGGAGACCCACGGACTCGCACGGAGACCCACGGACTCGCACGGAGACCCACGGACTCGCACAGAGACCCACGGACTCGCACAGAGACCCACGGACTCGCACAGAGACCCACGGACTCGCACAGAGACCCACGGACTCGCACAGAGACCCACGGACTCGCACAGAGACCCACGGACTCGCACAGAGACCCACAGATTCGCTCAGAGACCCACAGACACTCGAATAAACCGGTTGAGGGGAGTTCTTTCCTCACCCCCTCCCCCTCCTCCCCCCTATTGGTTTATCATTAAAGATAAACAGGAGCAACCACATGGTCCCGTGGACGCCAGCTGGCTCAGAGGTCAAGCACACACCCCGGTGTCAAGAGGGTTCACATCGGCCGTGCCGGAGACGCGGTGCCGGTAACCCACCCGCTCGGAAAGCCCAGGTTCAAATCCGGGTTTTCAGCCGCACAGACCATGGCGGTTACACCGGGGCTTCTCATAGACTCGCACTGAGGCCCATAGACTCGCGCAGAGAGCCGTAGACTCGCATAGAGACCCGTAGACTCACACAGAAACCCGTAGACTAATATAGAGACCCGTAGACTCACACAGAAACCCACAGGCTTATACATAGAACCACAGGCTTACACAGAGACCCACATATTCTAACTATAGCCCCAACTCTAACCCCCAACTCTAACCCCCAATTCTAACCCCCAACTCTAACCCCCAACTCTAACCCTCGTGTTAACTCTAGCCCTAACTCTAACCCCCAACTTTAACCCCCAACTCTAGCCCCCAACTCTAGCCCTGGACGTGTCGCCCCTACTTCCCCACCTCCCCTTGGGTTCGGGGTGTATTTGTAGATGACAGCCAATCTGGGCGTGTGGCAAGGGGTGGTCTCCCTCCCTCGCCCCTCCTTTCTTCTCCCTCCCTCGCTCAGCTCTCTCTCTCTTCGCTCTCAGCACTCCCTCGTATCCCAGCTCACTCCTCCTCCCTCCTCCTCGCTCTCTCCCGGCGGCCGGCTGAGTGATCCGGCTGAGTGATCCGGCTGAGTGATCCGGCTGAGTGAGCGAGAGCAGCGGTGACGTTACCAAGTCACACGTGTTAGTCCGTGTGGAGTAGCTACAGGTGAGTCTGTGTGTCTGTGGGGTAGATGAGTCTGTGTGTCTGTGGGGTAGATGAGTGTCTGTGTGTCTGTGGGGTAGATGGGTCTGTGTGTCTGTGGGGTAGATCGGTCTGTGTGTCTGTGGGGTAGATGAGCCTCTGTGTGTCTGTGGGGTAGATGAGTCTGTGTGTCTGTGGGGTAGATGAGTCTGTGTGTCTGTGGGGTAGATAAGTCTGTGTGTCTGTGGGGTAGATAAGTCTGTGTGTCTGTGGGGTAGATAAGTCTGTGTGTCTGTGGGGTAGATGAGTCTGTGTGTTTGTGGGGTAGGTGAGTCTGTGTGTCTGTGGGGTAGATGAGTCTCTGTGTCTGTGGGGTAGGTGAGTCTGTGTGTCTGTGGGGTAGATGAGTCTGTGTGTCTGTGGGGTAGATGAGTCTCTGTGTCTGTGGGGTAGGTGAGTCTGTGTGTCTGTGGGGTAGATGAGTCTCTGTGTCTGTGGGGTAGATGAGTCTCTGTGTCTGTGGGGTAGATGAGTCTCTGTGTCTGTGGGGTAGGTAAGTCTGTGTGTCTGTGGGGTAGGTGAGTCTGTGTGTCTGTGGGGTAGATGAGTCTCTGTGTCTGTGGGGTAGATGAGTCTCTGTGTCTGTGGGGTAGATGAGTCTGTGTGTCTGTGGGGTAGATAAGTCTGTGTGTCTGTGGGGTAGATGAGTCTGTGTGTCTGTGGGGTAGATAAGTCTGTGTGTCTGTGGGGTAGATGAGTCTGTGTGTTTGTGGGGTAGGTGAGTCTGTGTGTCTGTGGGGTAGATGAGTCTCTGTGTCTGTGGGGTAGGTGAGTCTGTGTGTCTGTGGGGTAGATGAGTCTCTGTGTCTGTGGGGTAGGTGAGTCTGTGTGTCTGTGGGGTAGGTGAGTCTGTGTGTCTGTGGGGTAGATGAGTCTGTGTGTCTGTGGGGTAGATGAGTCTGTGTGTCTGTGGGGTAGATGAGTCTGTGTGTCTGTGGGGTAGATAAGTCTGTGTGTCTGTGGGGTAGGTGAGTCTTTGTGTCTGTGGGGTAGGTGAGTCTGTGTGTCTGTGGGGTAGGTGAGTCTGTGTGTCTGTGGGGTAGATGAGTCTGTGTGTCTGTGGGGTAGATGAGTCTGTGTGTCTGGGGTAGATGAGTCTGTGTGTCTGTGGGGTAGATGAGTCTCTGTGTCTGTGGGGTAGGTGAGTCTGTGTGTCTGTGGGGTAGATGAGTCTGTGTGTCTGTGGGGTAGATGAGTCTGTGTGTCTGGGGTAGATGAGTCTGTGTGTCTGTGGGGTAGATGAGTCTCTGTGTCTGTGGGGTAGGTGAGTCTGTGTGTCTGTGGGGTAGATAAGTCTGTGTGTCTGTGGGGTAGGGGGCCATCCATTTAGTACGTATGCACGGAGTGGAGAGGGGGGTGGTTAACCCAAATGCGTTCGCCTGCCTATGGGGGGGTCTACTGACAATGTACGCATCTGAAACGTGGCGGGTAGGGGGTGAAGCCTCGATAATAATCTGTCTACATCGGCCTTCAAATGAGCCACAGTTCAGTCTCTTCGGCTGTAGTACTGCCGGGAGAGGTGGCACTGTGGGAGAGGTGTCACTCGTGTGCCCCCGTGACTGCGGCTATCACGCTGCTGTGCTTCAAGCCTGACTTTGCGCGTGCTGACGGAATTCATTGAATTCGTCACCTGTTCGACCGGGTTCAGTCGGCGTTTAAACCTCGCGGACATTAGACTGACTTCTCAAAGGTACGCAACTTAATTCTTTAACGCAGCCGGCCAAACTTAATTTGGAGCTTTCGTGACTGCAGGAATTACTCTTTGGTTCTTTCGGTAAAGAGAAAATAATAAATTAAATATAGAAACACAAATCTAGTATACTTAGAAATGTAATGTAATACAACAGACAGTCGGATAACAAAACAGTCAACACCCTACCTGGTTGATTACGTTCTTCCTGAGAATGCTACATTTGAGAGAGAGATTAAACACAGAACCAGAGACATATAGACAGACATATAAGTAGAGACAGATATCACAGAGATACATAGAGAGAGAGAGACGTACATAGGCACACAGAGAGAAACACATAGAGAAAGACATAGAGAAACACAGAGAGAAACACAGAGAGAAACACAGAGAGAAACACAGAGAGAAACACAGAGAGAAACACAGAGAGAAACACAGAGAGAAACACAGAGAGAAACACAGAGAGAAACACAGAGAGAAAGACATAGAGAAACACAGAGAGAAACACAGAGAGAAACACAGAGAGAAACACAGAGAGAAACACAGAGAGAAACACAGAGAGAAACACAGAGAGAAACACAGAGAGAAACACAGAGAGAAACACAGAGAGAAACACAGAGAGAAAGACATAGAGAAACACAGAGAGAAACACAGAGAGAAACACAGAGAGAAACACAGAGAGAAACACAGAGAGAAACACAGAGAGAAACACAGAGAGAAACACAGAGAGAAACACAGAGAGAAACACAGAGAGAAACACAGAGAGAAACACAGAGAGAAACAGAGAGAAACACAGAGAGAAACACAGAGAGAAACACAGAGAGAAACACAGAGAGAAACACAGAGAGAAACACAGAGAGAAACACAGAGAGAAACACAGAGAGAAACCACGTGTTGTCCACCCACCCCCTCGTGCGCTGTGCCGGCCTTCATAGGTGCTCGCTAATAGCCCTTGCCCTTGGAGTCTGTGAAGGCTATGCGGGGGATGTTTGTCTTTGTTGTGGTTGATGATGCGTGGTATGGTGTGTGTGTGTGTGCGGGTTTGTGTACTCTGGGTATGTGTGGTGTGTGTGTGGACTGTGTATAGTTGTGTTGTATGCGGTGTGTGTGCGGGTTGTATGGAGTGCGGTTGGGTGTGTGTGTGTGGGTTACACGTGTGATTGTGTGGTGTGTGGGTTGTATGGTGTGCGGTTGGGTGTGTGTATTGTGTGTGTGGGTTATATGGTGTGTGTGTGGTTGGGTGTGTGTGTGTGGTTGGGTGTGTGTGTGTGTGTGCGGGTTACACGTGTGATTGTGTGGTGTGTGGGTTGTATGGTGTGCGGCTGGATGTGTGTATTGTGTGTGTGGGTTATATGGTGTGCGGTTGGGTGTGTGTGTGTGGGTTACACGTGTGATTGTGTGATTGTGGGTTGTATGGAGTTCGGCTGGATGTGTGTATTGTGTGTGTGGGTTACACAGCGAGTAGCTGTGTGTGTGTGGATTATATGGTGTGCGGTTGGGTGTGTGTGTGTGGGTTACACGTGTGATTGTGTGATTGTGGGTTGTATGGAGTTCGGCTGGATGTGTGTATTGTGTGTGTGTGGGTTATATGGGGTGTGGTTGTGTGTGTGTGTGCGGGTTACACGTGTGATAGTATGGCATGTGGGTTGTATGGAGTGCAGCTGGATGTGTGTATTGTGTGTGTGGGTTACACAGCGAGTAGCTGTGTGTGTGTGGATTATATGGAGTGCGGTTGGGTGTGTGGTGGTGTGTGTGTGGATTGTATGGTGTGTGTGTGGGTGTGTGGTGGTGTGTGTGTGGATTGTATGGTGTGTGGGTGCGTGTGTGGTGTGTGTGTGGATTGTATGGTGTGTGGGTGCGTGTGTGGTGGTGTGTGTGTGGATTGTATGGTGTGTGGGTTGTATGGTGTGCGGCTGGATGTGTGTATTGTGTGTGTGTGTGGGTTACACAGCGAGTAGCTTGGGGGTGCGTGTGGTGTGTGTGTGTGGATTGTATGGTGTGTGTGTGGGTGGGTGTGTGGTGGTGTGTGTGGGTAGACGGTGTGAATGGTTGAATCAGGTGCTGTAGTTAAAACCACGCTTGGTGTTCTGTTCCCCACAAATAGAACGTTCACCCTGGGGCAGTGCCATAACCACACACACACGCGCACACACACTCACACACACACTAACAACAGCAAAGATAAAGATCCCCCCTGTAGCCTAAACAGACTGTAGGGGCAAGTGCTGTTAGCGAGTGGCAGCACCTATGAAGGCCGGCACGGCACACGAGGGGGTGGGGTGGCCAGCACCACGCCCGGCCGCCTTTGTCTCCCCAGTGGCAATGTTTACACGTGGCACCGGGTACTCGTTTTTTCGCTGAGCCGACCTAGGGGAGCCCCAAGACCGGTTCAGAAAATCGTCACCGGTCGCAGGGTTGGTAGCGCAGTGCAGCGCTAACCGCTGCGCCGCCACTCATAATCCAAGTCATCTGCTGTTGTCGTTTGCGCACGAGCACCACCGACAACAACAACAACTCAACGCGTTCGTCAATAACACCACCGTGTGTGTGTAGCCTTGGAAGGAAAATAAATAAGCAATGGGCGACGTTTCAGGCAATGGTCCTTCTTCAGTGGCCCTCTTCACATCACTTGAAAGAAGGCGTCCGTTGCCCGAAAGGTCACCTATTTTATTTATTCCCTTTTTCATTAATCAGTCGTGTCGATCCGTCGGTGTGCATTTTTTAAAATCCTTTATATTAAGTTCGCTTGCTTGCGTGCTTGCTTGCTTAGGACCGTGCAAATCTTTCGGTCGTTTTTAACCCACTTCCCGTGATCCAATCGAGCTGACATTTTGCACACAGACTCGTTGTGCGTGACAATTTATTGTCGTGAAAAAAAAATTCCCAAATTTTACACTGTTTAGGGAACATTTTTTAAATATTTAATTACCAATTGCTTAATGGTGGCAGACAATCATCTGACCCATAGGTGGCAGCCATCTCAAGCCAGAGGACGAGAGGACTCTAGCCGCCCCGATGCCACGCATATAAAGGATTTATAGTGAAAAACTTTGTTTTTACGGGTTCATTTTTTCGGCAGTTCGCCGGCTAGTTTGTAAAGGGGATCCGTGCTGCATCAGCACAGAGCCACGGTAACGAGATGTTAACTACCTCGCCTGGTGTGCAGGAGGTCGTGGGTTCGATCCCCGACCATGACGCCTGCTGCTGTATATTTGGAGTTTGCGTGTCTCTCATCATCATCATCACGGTGGCTAGGAGATGTTGACTACCTCGCCTGGTGTGCAGGAGGCCGTGGGTTCGATCCCCGACCCTGACGCCTGCTGCTGTGTATTTGAAGTTTGCGTGTCTCTCTCCCCACGGTGGTCGCGTGGAATTTTTCACCGGGTCCTCCGGTTTTTCCCTCCACATTTAGAATGAACGTCAAGGCGTTTAGCGTATTGTGCTGCTGCTATTGTACATTTCTACGTGATGGTGATGATGATGATAAATCCACTTCGTTGAGATATCATTTGCGATAGTCTGGGTCGCTTCTGAAAAGAGCTCCATAGCTCAGTAGGGACTTACACCTGGTACAATAAAAGAGTAGTTTTAGTTTTAGAGCCAGATCGTCGACGTCAAAGTGCTGACGTACGGCAGAGCAGGCAACGGCGGAAGAGAACGCCGCAGGCTGCAGGCACGCAGCTGCGCTGCTGCTGCTGCTGCTGTGGTTGTTGTTGTTTGTGACACTGAACGTGACGAGTTTGTTTGCTGGTGCATCGCTGCTACCACCGCCGCCACCACCACCACCGCCGCCACCACCAATGCTGCCACCAGCATCATCACCACCACCGCCGCTGCCACCGCCACCATCACCAACGCCACCACCACCGCTGCCACCACCACCAATGCCGCCACCACCGCCATCACCACCGCTATCACCGCCGGCACCACCACCACCGATGCCGCCACCACCGCCATCACCACCACCACTACCGCTGCCACCACCGCTGCCACCACCACCGCCATCACCAACGCCACCACCGCTGCCACCACCACCGCCATCCCCACCACCACCACCACGGCTCACAAACTCTGAAGGCAGCAGTAGCAGCACCTTCATCCCTCCCTCCCTCCCCAATCCTTCCCGCCCAATCCCTCCCCCATCCCCGCCTCCCTCCAGACAGATGCAGCTCATTCCTGCAGAGGCTGCCCAGTAGGCAGGGCGGGACAATCGGCTACGGAGTTGGCCTTTGGCAACCAGCCCGTCCTGATATGCAACCGGGACGTGGGGGTGGGCTGAGTCAGCGGGTGATTGAGTGAGTGGATGGGGTGGGTGATTTGGTTGAGTGAGTGGGTGAGCGAATGGGGCAGTGGGTGAGTGAGGGATGTGTGGGCATGTAGGTGAATGAGTCAGTGGTTGGGTGAGTGAATAAGGGAGTGAGTGGATGGGTGAGTGAGTGGTTGGATGAGTGAGTGGGTGGTAGATTTGGGTTGGCGAGTGAGTGAGCGAATGGGGCAGTGGGTGAGGGATGTGTGGGCGAGTGAGTGGTTGGGTGAGTGAATAGTGGAGTGAGTGAGTGAGTGGTTGGGTGAGTGAGTGGTTGGGTGAGTGAATAAGGGAGTGAGTGGGTGGGTGAGTGAGTGGTTGGGTGAGTGAGTGGGTGGTAGATTTGGGTTGACGAGTGAGTGAGCGAATGGGGCAGTAGGTGAGTGAGGGATGTGTGGGCAAGTAGGTGAATGAGTGAGTGGTTGGGTGAGTGAATAAGGGAGTGAGTGGGTGGGTGAGTGAGTGGTTGGGTGAGTGAGTGGGTGGTAGATTTGGGTTGGCGAGTGAGTGAACGAATGGGGCAGTGGGTGAGTGAGGGATGTGTGGGCGAGTAGGTGAATGAGTGAGTGGTTGGGTGAGTGAATAGTGGAGTGAGTGGGTGGGTGAGTGAGTGGTTGGGTGAGTGAGTGGGTGGTAGATTTGGGTTGGCGAGTGAGTGAGCGAATGGGGCAGTGGGTGAGTGAGGGATGTGTGGGCGAGTAGGTGAATGAGTGAGTGGTTGGGTGAGTGAATAGTGGAGTGAGTGGGTGGGTGAGTGAGTGGTTGGGTGAGTGAGTGGGTGGTAGATTTGGGTTGGCGAGTGAGTGAGCAAATGGGGCAGTAGGTGAGTGAGGGATGTGTGGGCGAGTGAGTGAATGAGTGAGTGGTTGGGTGAGTGAATGTTGGAGTGAGTGGGTGGGTGAGTGAGTGGTTGGGTGAGTGAGTGGGTGGTAGATTTGGGTTGGCGAGTGAGTGACCGAATGGGGCAGTAGGCGAGTGAGGGATGTGTGGGCAAGTAGGTGAATGAGTGAGTGGTTGGGTGAGTGAATAAGGGAGTGAGTGGGTGGGTGAGTGAGTGGTTGGGTGAGTGAGTGGGTGGTTATATGGGTGGGCGAGTGAGTAAATGAGTGAGCAAACGGAGCAGTTGGTGAGTGAGTGTTGCGCGAGTGAGTGAATAAGGGAATAAGTGGGTGAGTGGCTGGTTTTCGGGAGTGGGTGGTTATATTGGTGGGTGAGGTGAGTAAGTGAGTGAGCGAATGAGGCAATGGGTGAGTGTGTGGGTAAGTGAGTGAACGAGTGAGTGGTTGGGTGGGTGAGTGAGTAAGGGAGTGAGTGACTGGGTGAGTGCGTGATTGTGTATGTGTGCAAGTATGCACACACAGTGTGTGTACATATGTATGTACTGTAAATTAATCGTGTGTGAATGCGTGCTTGAGTTTAAATGTCTTGGCAACCTTAATAGGTGCTCGCTACTAACCATACTTGCCCGAGCAGTCTGTTAAGGTGGTAGTGTGGTGGTTAGCGCTACGCTGCACTACGAACCTGGCGACCCGAGTTCGATTCCCACTCATGGCCAACACCAGTGACGATTATCTGAACCGGTCCTGGGCCTCCCCATAGGTCGACTCAGCCTCAAATGAGTACCTGGTGCGGTGTGTAGTAAACATCGCCACTGGGGAGACAAAGGCGACCGGGCGTGGTGCTGGCCACCCACCCCCTCGTGTGCCGTGCCGGCCTAAATAGTTGCTCGCACCTCGCTACTAACAGCACTTGCCCCAGCAGTCTGTTGAAGGCTACGTGGGGGATCTTTGTCTTTTGCGTGTGAGAGTGGATCCGTGTTTACGGACAGGATAGCACCGGTTTGGCCATTGTGAACCAAACCCCTTCCTGGCAATGCCGCTCAGAAGCCATCACAAACCCCCCCCCCTCCCTCCCTCATGTGCTATGGGCAGCGGCTGCCAAGTTTGGATGCTTTTGCTGAGCGTGTGGGGGATGAATGTGTGTCTGTGTGTGGGTGGGTGAGTGGGTGGGGGGGTGTGGGTGAGTGGGTGGGGGGGGGTGTGGGTGAGTGGGTGGGGGGGGTGTGGGTGGGTGGGGGGGGTGTGGGTGAGTGGGTGGGGGGGGGTGTGGGTGAGTGGGTGGGGGGGGTGTGGGTGGGTGGGGGGGGTGTGGGTGAGTGGGTGGGGGGGGGTGTGGGTGGGTGGGGGGTGTGGGTGAGTGGGGGTGTGGGTGTGGGTGGGTGGGGGGGTGTGGGTGTGGGTGAGTGGGTGGGGGGGGGTCTGGGTAAGTGGGTTGGGGGGTGTGGGTGAGTGGGTGGGGGGGGGGTGTGGGTGAGTGGGTGGGGGGGGGTGTGGGTGAGTGGATGGGGGGGTGTGGGTGAGTGGGGGTGTGGGTGTGGGTAGGTGGGTGGGGGTGAGTGGGTGGGGGGGTGTGGGTGAGTGGGTGGGGGGGGGTGCGGGTGAGTGGGTGGGAGGGGGGGTGTGGGTGGGGGGGGGGTGTGTGTGAGTGGGTGGGGGGGGGGTGCGGATGAGTGGGTGGGGGTGTGGGTGAGTGGGTGAGTGGGTGGGGGTGGGTGGGGGTGGGTGTGGGTGAGTGGGTGAGTGGGTGGGGGTGGGTGTAGGTGAGTGGGTGAGTGGGTGGGGGGGGGTGCGGGTGAGTGGGTGGGGGTGGGTGTGGGTGAGTGGGGGTGTGGGTGTCGGTGGGTGAGTGGGTGGGGGGGGGTGAGTGGGTGGGGGGGGGTGAGTGGGTGGGGGGGGGTGAGTGGGTGGGGGGGTGTGGGTGAGTGGGTGAGTGGGGGTGAGTGTGGGTGAGTGTGGGTGTGGGGGGGGGGGGGTGTGTTGGTACAGTAGGGGGCACAGGTGGCGCATCAGCCAGTCATCTCGGTCATCTCGGTCAGTCGACCCGTGGCACCTGCTGGGTCTGCCCCGTGACCTCCTGCCAGCGGGCGTTCGACACTTCACGTGGCCTCAAGGTGCACATGGCCTGGCACAAGCGTCGTGGTGACGTCACCGCCACTTAGTGGCAAATGGCGGTTGTTGTTGTTGTTGTTGGGGTGTGTGGGTGAGTGGGTGAGTGGGTGGGTGAGTGGGCGTGTAGGTGA
>NC_083835.1:7083373-7134499 GCF_015708825.2 Lethenteron reissneri
ACGTGTCACGTGACGTGTCGGGTGACGTGTCACGTGACGTGTCGGGTGACGTGTCGGGTGACGTGTCGGGTGACGTGTCACGTGACGTGTCGGGTGACGTGTCGGGTGACGTGTCGGGTGACGTGTCGGGTGACGTGTCGGGTGACGTGTCGGGTGACGTGTCGGGTGACGTGTCACGTGACGTGTCGGGTGATGTGTCACGTGACGTGTCGGGTGACGTGTGGGTGACGTGTCACGTGACGTGTGGGTGACGTGTCACGTGACGTGTCACGTGACGTGTAGACGAGACGCTGCCTGTGAACGTGCTGTGTGGGGTGACGTGTCACGTGACGTGTGGGTGCTGTGTGGGTGACGTGTAGATGAGACGCTGCCTGTGAACGTGCTGTGTGGGGTGACGTGTCACGTGACGTGTGGGTGCTGTGTGGGGTGACGTGTCACGTGACGTGTGGGTGACGTGTCACGTGACGTGTGGGTGCTGTGTGGGTGACGTGTCACGTGACGTGTGGGTGCTGTGTGGGTGACGTGTCACGTGACGTGTGGGTAACGTGTCACGTGACGTGTCACGTGACGTGTGGGTGCTGTGTGGGTGCTGTGTGGGTGACGTGTCGGGTGACGTGTAGACGAGACGCTGCCTGTGAACGTGCTGTGTGGGGTGACGTGTCACGTGACGTGTGGGTGCTGTGTGGGTGCTGTGTGGGTGACGTGTAGACGAGACGCTGCCTGTGAACGTGCTGTGTGGGTGACGTGTCACGTGACGTGTGGGTGCTGTGTCGGGTGCTGTGTGGGTGACGTGTCACGTGACGTGTGTCTGTGTTTAGATGAGACGCTGCCTGTGAACGTGCTGTGTGGGTGACGTGTCACGTGACGTGTGGGTGCTGTGTCGGGTGCTGTGTGGGTGACGTGTCACGTGACGTGTGTCTGCGTGTAGACGAGACGCTGCCTGTGAACGTGCTGTGTGGGTGACGTGTCACGTGACGTGTGTCTGTGTGTAGATGAGACGCTGCCTGTGAACGTGCTGTGTGGGTGACGTGTCACGTGACGTGTGGGTGCAGTGTCGGGTGCTGTGTGGGTGACGTGTCACGTGACGCGTGTCTGCGTGTAGACGAGACGCTGCCTGTGAACGTGCTGTGTGGGTGACGTGTCACGTGACGCGTGTCTGCGTGTAGACGAGACGCTGCCTGTGAACGTGCTGTGTGGGTGACGTGTCACGTGACGCGTGTCTGCGTGTAGACGAGACGCTGCCTGTGAACGTGCTGTGTGGGTGACGTGTCACGTGACGCGTGTCTGCGTGTAGACGAGACGCTGCCTGTGAACGTGCTGTGTGGGTGACGTGTCACGTGACACGTGTGTGTGTAGATGAGACGCTGCCTGTGAACGTGCTGTGTGGGGTGACGTGTCACGTGACGTGTGTCTGTGTGTAGATGAGACGCTGCCTGTGAACGTGCTGTGTGGGGTGACGTGTCACGTGACGTGTGTCTGTGTGTAGATGAGACGCTGCCTGTGAACGTGCTGTGTGGGTGACGTGTCACGTGACGTGTGTCTGTGTGTAGATGAGACGCTGCCTGTGAACGTGCTGTGTGGGTGACGTGTCACGTGACGCGTGTCTGTGTGTAGATGAGACGCTGCCTGTGAACGTGCTGTGTGGGGTGACGTGTCACGTGACGTGTGTCTGCGTGTAGACGAGACGCTGCCTGTGAACGTGCTGTGTGGGGTGACGTGTCACGTGACGCGTGTCTGCGTGTAGACGAGACGCTGCCTGTGAACGTGCTGTGTGGGGTGACGTGTCACGTGCTGTGTGGGTGACGTGTCACGTGCTGTGTGGGGTGACGTGTCACGTGACGTGTGTCTGCGTGTAGATGAGACGCTGCCTGTGAACGTGCTGTGTGGGGTGACGTGTCACGTGACGTGTGTCTGTGTGTAGATGAGACGCTGCCTGTGAACGTGCTGTGTGGGGTGACGTGTCACGTGACGCGTGTCTGCGTGTAGACGAGACGCTGCCTGTGAACGTGCTGTGTGGGGTGACGTGTCACGTGACGCGTGTCTGCGTGTAGACGAGACGCTGCCTGTGAACGTGCTGTGTGGGGTGACGTGTCACGTGCTGTGTGGGTGACGTGTCACGTGCTGTGTGGGGTGACGTGTCACGTGACGTGTGTCTGCGTGTAGATGAGACGCTGCCTGTGAACGTGCTGTGTGGGGTGACGTGTCACGTGACGCGTGTCTGCGTGTAGACGAGACGCTGCCTGTGAACGTGCTGTGTGGGGTGACGTGTCACGTGACGCGTGTCTGCGTGTAGACGAGACGCTGCCTGTGAACGTGCTGTGTGGGGTGACGTGTCACGTGACGCGTGTCTGCGTGTAGACGAGACGCTGCCTGTGAACGTGCTGTGTGGGGTGACGTGTCACGTGACGCGTGTCTGCGTGTAGACGAGACGCTGCCTGTGAACGTGCTGTGTGGGGTCCTCTCCGGCGTCGTCTCCTCCACCATCGCCAACCCCACCGACGTGCTCAAGGTGACGCTGCCCCCACACACACGCACACACGCACACACGCACACACGTGTATCTGTGTACGTGGTGTGTGCGCATGTGTACATAGTGTGTGCGTGTGTGTGCGCACGTAGTGTGTGTGCGCACGTAGTGTGTGTGCGTACGTTGTGTGTGCGTACGTTGTGTGTGCGCACGTAGTGTGTGTGCATGCGTTGTTTGTGCGTACGTAGTGTGTGCGTGTACGTAGTGTGTGCGTGTGTGTGTACGTGGTGTGTGCGTGTGTGTCTGTACGTAGTGTATACACGCGTGCGTGTGTGTGTAGTGTGTGCGTGTGTGTCTGTACGTGGTGTGTGTGCGTGTGTCTGTACGTAGTGTATACACGCGCGCGTGTGTAGTGTGCGCGTGCGTGTCTGTATGTAGTGTGTGCGTGTGTGTCTGTACGTGGCGTGTGTGCGCGTGTGTGTGTGTAGTGTGCACGTGCGTGTCTGTACGTAGTGTGTGTGCGTGTTTGGGGAGCGGTAGTGTAGCGGTAAGCGCGCTGCGCTACAAACCCAGCGACCTGGGTTCGATTCCCGCTCCCACAACAGTGACGATTATCTGAACCACTTTTGGGCCTCCCCTAGGTCGACTAAGCCTCAAATGAGTACCTGGTGCGGCATGCAAACACAGCCACTGGGGAGACAAAGGCGGCCGGGCGTGGTGCTGGCCACCCACACCCTCGTGTGCCGTGCCGGTAGCCTTCACCGGTGCTGCCGATCGCTAACAGCACTTGCCCCTACGGTTTGTTAAGGCTACACGGGGTGGGGGTGTTCTTTGTCTTTGTGTCTCAGATTCGCATGCAGGCACAGGGAGGCGTGTTCCAGACGGGGATGATTGGGAGCTTCATCGACATTTACCAGCAGGAGGGCACGCGGGGCCTCTGGAGGGTGAGCCGCCACCGCCGCTGCTGCTGCTGCTGCTGCTGCTGCTGCTGCTCTGTGACCCGGATTGCCGCCACCGCCACCACTACGATCACCACCAACACCACCGCCACCACCACCAACACCACCACTACCGCCAGCACTACGATCACCACCAACACCACCGCCACCACCACCAACACCACCACTACCGCCAGCACTACGATCACCACCAACACCACCGCCACCACCACCAACACCACCACTACCGCCAGCACTACGATCACCACCAACACCACCGCCACCACCACCAACACCACCACTACCGCCAGCACTACGATCACCACCAACACCACCGACACCGTCATAATCATCACCACCATCATCATCATCATCACCACCACTACCACCATCATAATCATCACCACCTCCGCCGCCACCACCACTATCACCACCATCACCGACACATCATAATCATCACCACCACCATCGTCATCATCACTACCACCGTCACCGACACCATCATCATCATCACCACCACCGCCATCACCGCCGTCACCGACACCGTCCTAATCATCATCACCATCATCATCATCACAACCACCGCAGTCACTACCATTGCCGCACAGCACTTGCTCAACTTCAGAGACACGGAGAGAGAGAGACACTGAGAGAGAGACACGGGGAGAGAGACACGCGGAGAGAGAGACACGGAGAGAGAGAGACACGGGGAGAGAGAGACATGGAGAGAGAGAGACACGGAGACAGAGAGAGACACGGAGACAGAGAGAGACACGGAGAGAGAGAGACACGGAGAGAGAGAGAGACACGGAGACAGAGAGAGACACGGAGACAGAGAGAGACACGGAGACAGAGAGAGACACGGAGACAGAGAGAGACACGGAGACAGAGAGAGACACGGAGAGAGAGAGACACGGAGAGAGAGAGAGACACGGAGACAGAGAGAGACACGGAGACAGAGAGAGACACGGAGACAGAGAGAGACACGGAGACAGAGAGAGACACGGAGACAGAGAGAGACACGGAGACAGAGAGAGACACGGAGAGAGAGAGAGACACGGAGAGAGAGAGAGACACGGAGACAGAGAGAGACACGGAGACAGAGAGAGACACGGAGACAGAGAGAGACACGGAGACAGAGAGAGACACGGAGACAGAGAGAGACACGGAGACAGAGAGAGACACGGAGACAGAGAGAGACACGGAGAGAGAGAGAGACACGGAGAGAGAGAGAGACACGGAGACAGAGAGAGACACGGAGACAGAGAGAGACACGGAGACAGAGAGAGACACGGAGACAGAGAGAGACACGGAGACAGAGAGAGACACGGAGAGAGAGAGAGACACGGAGACAGAGAGAGACACGGAGAGAGAGAGAGACACGGAGAGAGAGAGAGACACGGAGACAGAGAGAGACACGGAGACAGAGAGAGAGACACGGAGACAGAGAGAGACACGGAGACAGAGAGAGAGACACGGAGACAGAGAGAGACACGGAGACAGAGAGAGACACGGAGACAGAGAGAGACACGGAGACAGAGAGAGAGACACGGAGACAGAGAGAGACACGGAGACAGAGAGAGACACGGAGACAGAGAGAGACACGGAGACAGAGAGAGACACGGAGAGAGAGAGACACGGGAGAGAGAGACATGGAGAGAGAGAGACACGGAGACAGAGAGAGACACGGAGACATAGAGAGAGACACGGAGACAGAGAGAGACACGGAGACAGAGAGAGACACGGAGACAGAGAGAGACACGGAGACAGAGAGAGAGACACGGAGACAGAGAGAGACACGGAGACAGAGAGAGACACGGAGACAGAGAGAGACACGGAGACAGAGAGAGACACGGAGACAGAGAGAGACACGGAGACAGAGAGAGACACGGAGACAGAGAGAGACACGGAGACAGAGAGAGACACGGAGACAGAGAGAGACACGGAGACAGAGAGAGACACGGAGACAGAGAGAGACACGGAGACAGAGAGAGACACGGAGACAGAGAGAGAGAGACAACGGAGACAGAGAGAGACACGGAGACAGAGAGAGACACGGAGACAGAGAGAGACACGGAGACAGAGAGAGACACGGAGACAGAGAGAGACACGGAGACAGAGAGAGACACGGAGAGACACAGAGAGAGACACGGAGAGACACGGAGAGAGAGACACGGAGAGACACAGAGAGTTCGATTCATGCTCACCTATGGACCTTTGTCTTGTGTACCTGCGCTTGCGATACGTGTGACTGCGCTGGTGATGTGTGCTTGCTAGCGGCACTTGCCCCAACAGTCTGTTGAAGGCTACACGGCGACCTTTGTCTGGTGTGTGCGTGCGTGTGTGCGTGCGTGTGTGCGTGTGTGTGTGCGTGCGTGCGTGTGTGCGTGTGTGTGTGTGCGTGCGTGTGTGCGTGTGTGTGCGTGCGTGTGTACACTTGTGCGTGTGTGCGTGTGTGTACACTTGTGCGTGTGTGCGTGTGTGTGCGTGTGTGTGTGTACACTTGTGCGTGTGTGTGTACACTTGTGTGTGTGTGTGCGTGCGTGCGTGTGTACGCTTGTGCGTGCGTGTGTACACTTGTGCGTGTGTATGTGTGCGTGCGTGTGTACGATTGTGTGTGTGTGTGTACACTTGTGCGTGTGGGCGTGCGTGTGTACACGTGTACGTGTGTGTGCGTGTGTACACTTGTGCGTGTGTATGTGTGCGTGCGTGTGTACGCTTGTGCGTGTGTATGTGTGTGTGCGTGTGTACACTTGTGCGTGTGTATGTGTGCGTGCGTGTGTAAACTTGTGCGTGTGTGTGTGTACACTTGTGCGTGTGTGTGTGTACACTTGTGCGTGTGTGCGTGCGTGTGTGTACACTTGTGCGTGTGTATGTGTGCGTGCGTGTGTACACTTGTGCGTGTGTGTGTGTACACTTGTGCGTGTGTGTGTGTACACTTGTGCGTGTGTGCGTGCGTGTGTGTGTACACTTGTGCGTGCGTAGGGAGTCATGCAGACGGCACAGCGAGCGGCGATCGTGGTGGGCGTGGAGCTGCCGGTGTACGACATCACCAAGAAGCACCTCATCCTGTCGGGCGTCATGGGTGACACCGTGCTCACCCACTTTGTGTGAGTCGCCCGCTCGCTCACTTGCTTGCCAACTCACTCGCCCGCTCACTCGCCCGCTCGCTAACCTGGTCACTCGCTAACTCGCTCACTCACCTGGTCGCTCACTCACACGCTCACTCACCCACTCACTCACTCGCTCGCTAACTCGCTCACTCGCTAACTCGCTCACTCACCTGGTCGCTCACTCACACGCTCACTCACTCGCTCACTCACCTGGTCACTCACTCACACACTCACTCGCTCACTCACCTGGTCGCTCGCTCACCCGCTCGCTCACCCGCTCGCTCACCCGCTCGCTCACCCGCTCCCTCACCCGCTCACTAACCCGCTCACTCACCTGGTCGCTCACTCACCCGCTCGCTCACCTGGTCACTCGCTAACTCGCTCACTCACCCGCTCACTCGCCTGGTCACTCGCTAACTCGCTCACTCACCCGCTCACTCACCTGGTCACTCGCTAACTCGCTCACTCACCTGGTCGCTCACTCATACGCTCACTCACCCGCTCACTCACCCGCTCGCTAACCTGGTCACTCGATAACTCGCTCACTCAACTGGTCGCTCACTCACACGCTCACTCACCCGCTCACTCGCCCGCTCGCTAACCTGGTCACTCGCTAACTCGCTCACTCACCCGCTCACTCACCCGCTCACTCACCTGGTCACTCGCTAACTCACTCACTCACCCGCTCACTCACCTGGTCACTCGCTAACTCGCTCACTCACCCGCTCACTCACCTGGTCACTCGCTAACTCGCTCACTCACCCGCTCACTCACCTGGTCACTCACCTGCTCACTCGCTCACTCGCCCGCTCACTCACCCGCTCACTCACCTGGTCACTCGCTAACTTGCTCACTCACCCGCTCACTCACCTGCTCGCTCACTCACCCGCTCACTCACCCGCTCACTCACCTGGTCACTCGCTAACTCGCTCACTCACCTGGTCGCTCACTCACCCGCTCGCTCACCCGTTCACTCACCCGCTCACTCACCCGCTTGCTCACCTGGTCGCTCACTTACCCGCTCACTCACTTGGTCACTCGCTAACTCGCTCACTCACCCGCTCACTCACCCGCTCCACCCTCCTCTGTCTCTGTGCCAGAGTTCATGTCTCAGTATGTACGTCCATGTCTGTGTCTCTCTGTGTCTCTCTGTGTCTCTCTGGGTCTCTCTGGGTCTCTCTGGGTCTCCGTGTCTCAGCTCGTGTCTCCGTATCTTTCTAAGTCTATGTTTACGTATCTGTGTCTCTGTGTCTCCGTGTCATCTCCGTGTCATCTCTGTGTCTACGTTTACTCATCTCCGTGTCTCTGTCATCTCCGTGTCTCCGTGTCATCTCCGTGTCATCTTTGTGTCTACGTTTACTCATCTCCGTGTCATCGTGTCATCTTCGTGTCTCCGTGTCATCTCTGTGCCATGTCCGTGTCATTCCCGCGTCTTCTCTGTGTCTACGTTTACTCATCTCCATGTCTCTGTGTCCGTGTCATCTCCGCGTCTTCTCTGTGTCTACGTTTACTCATCTCCATGTCTCTGTCTCCGCGTCTTCTCTGTGTCTACGTTTACTCATCTCCATGTCTCTGTGTCCGTGTCATCTCCGCGTCTTCTCTGTGTCTACGTTTACTCATCTCCATGTCTCTGTCTCCGCGTCTTCTCTGTGTCTACGTTTACTCATCTCCATGTCTCTGTGTCCGTGTCATCTCCGCGTCTTCTCTGTGTCTACGTTTACTCATCTCCATGTCTCTGTCTCCGCGTCTTCTCTGTGTCTACGTTTACTCATCTCCATGTCTCTGTGTCCGTGTCATCTCCGTGTCTTCTCTGTGTCTACGTTTACTCATCTCCATGTCTCTCTGTCCGTGTCATCTCCGCGTCTTCTCTGTGTCTACGTTTACTCATCTCCATGTCTCTGTCTCCGTGTCATCTCCGCGTCTTCTCTGTGTCTACGTTTACTCATCTCCATGTCTCTGTCTCCGTGTCATCTCCGCGTCTTCTCTGTGTCTACGTTTACTCATCTCCATGTCTCTGTGTCCGTGTCATTTCCGCGTCTTCTCTGTGTCTACGTTTACTCATCTCCATGTCTCTCTGTGTCCGTGTCATCTCCGCGTCTTCTCTGCGTCTACGTTTACTCATCTCCATGTCTCTGTCTCCGTGTCATCTCCGCGTCTTCTCTGTGTCTACGTTTACTCATCTCCATGTCTCTGTGTCCGTGTCATCTCCGCGTCTTCTCTGTGTCTACGTTTACTCATCTCCATGTCTCTGTGTCCGTGTCATCTCCGCGTCTTCTCTGTGTCTATGTTTACTCATCTCCATGTCTCTGTGTCCGTGTCATCTCCGTGTCTTCTCTGTGTCTACGTTTACTCATCTCCATGTCTCTGTGTCCGTGTCATCTCCGCGTCTTCTCTGTGTCTACGTTTACTCATCTCCATGTCTTTGTGTCCGTGTCATCTCCGCGTCTTCTCTGTGTCTACGTTTACTCATCTCCATGTCTCTGTGTCCGTGTCATCTCCGCGTCTTCTCTGTGTCTATGTTTACTCATCTCCATGTCTCTGTGTCCGTGTCATCTCCGCGTCTTCTCTGTGTCTACGTTTACTCATCTCCATGTCTCTGTGTCCGTGTCATCTCCGCGTCTTCTCTGTGTCTACGTTTACTCATCTCCATGTCTCTGTGTCCGTGTCATCTCCGCGTCTTCTCTGCGTCTACGTTTACTCATCTCCATGTCTCTGTCTCCGTGTCATCTCCGCGTCTTCTCTGTGTCTACGTTTACTCATCTCCATGTCTCTGTGTCCGTGTCATCTCCGCATCTTCTCTGTGTCTACGTTTACTCATCTCCATGTCTCTGTGTCCGTGTCATCTCCGCGTCTTCTCTGTGTCTACGTTTACTCATCTCCATGTCTCTGTGTCCGTGTCATTTCCGCGTCTTCTCTGTGTCTACGTTTACTTATCTCCATGTCTCTGTCTCCGTGTCATCTCCGCGTCTTCTCTGTGTCTACGTTTACTCATCTCCATGTCTCTGTGTCCGTGTCATCTCCGCGTCTTCTCTGTGTCTACGTTTACTCATCTCCATGTCTCTGTGTCCGTGTCATCTCCGCGTCTTCTCTGTGTCTATGTTTACTCATCTCCATGTCTCTGTGTCCGTGTCATCTCCGTGTCTTCTCTGTGTCTACGTTTACTCATCTCCATGTCTCTGTGTCCGTGTCATCTCCGCGTCTTCTCTGTGTCTACGTTTACTCATCTCCATGTCTCTGTGTCCGTGTCATCTCCGCGTCTTCTCTGTGTCTACGTTTACTCATCTCCATGTCTCTGTGTCCGTGTCATCTCCGCGTCTTCTCTGTGTCTATGTTTACTCATCTCCATGTCTCTGTGTCCGTGTCATCTCCGCGTCTTCTCTGTGTCTACGTTTACTCATCTCCATGTCTCTGTGTCCGTGTCATCTCCGCGTCTTCTCTGTGTCTACGTTTACTCATCTCCATGTCTCTGTGTCCGTGTCATCTCCGCGTCTTCTCTGCGTCTACGTTTACTCATCTCCATGTCTCTGTCTCCGTGTCATCTCCGCGTCTTCTCTGTGTCTACGTTTACTCATCTCCATGTCTCTGTGTCCGTGTCATCTCCGCATCTTCTCTGTGTCTACGTTTACTCATCTCCATGTCTCTGTGTCCGTGTCATCTCCGCGTCTTCTCTGTGTCTATGTTTACTCATCTCCATGTCTCTGTGTCCGTGTCATCTCCGCGTCTTCTCTGCGTCTACGTTTACTCATCTCCATGTCTCTGTGTCCGTGTCATCTCCGCGTCTTCTCTGTGTCTACATTTACTCATCTCCATGTCTCTGTGTCCGTGTCATCTCCGCGTCTTCTCTGTGTCTATGTTTACTCATCTCCATGTCTCTGTGTCCGTGTCATCTCCGCGTCTTCTCTGCGTCTACGTTTACTCATCTCCATGTCTCTGTGTCCGTGTCATCTCCGCGTCTTCTCTGCGTCTACGTTTACTCATCTCCATGTCTCTGTGTCCGTGTCATCTCCGCGTCTTCTCTGTGTCTACGTTTACTCATCTCCATGTCTCTGTCTCCGTGTCATCTCCGCGTCTTCTCTGTGTCTACATTTACTCATCTCCATGTCTCTGTGTCCGTGTCATCTTCGCGTCTTCTCTGTGTCTACGTTTACTCATCTCCATGTCTCTGTGTCCGTGTCATCTCCGCGTCTTCTCTGTGTCTACGTTTACTCATCTCCATGTCTCTGTGTCCGTGTCATCTCCGCGTCTTCTCTGTGTCTACGTTTACTCATCTCCATGTCTCTGTGTCCGTGTCATCTCCGCGTCTTCTCTGCGTCTACGTTTACTCATCTCCATGTCTCTGTGTCCGTGTCATCTCCGCGTCTTCTCTGTGTCTACGTTTACTCATCTCCATGTCTCTGTGTCCGTGTCATCTCCGCGTCTTCTCTGTGTCTATGTTTACTCATCTCCATGTCTCTGTGTCCGTGTCATCTCCGCGTCTTCTCTGCGTCTACGTTTACTCATCTCCATGTCTCTGTGTCCGTGTCATCTCCGCGTCTTCTCTGTGTCTACATTTACTCATCTCCATGTCTCTGTCTCCGTGTCATCTCCGCGTCTTCTCTGCGTCTACGTTTACTCATCTCCATGTCTCTGTGTCCGTGTCATCTCCGCGTCTTCTCTGTGTCTACATTTACTCATCTCCATGTCTCTGTCTCCGTGTCATCTCCGTGTCTTCTCTGTGTCTACGTTTACTCATCTCCGCGTGGTCGTCTCCGCGTGGTCGTCTCCTCGTGGTCTCCGCGTGATGGTCTCCGCGTGGTCGTCTCCGCGTGGTCGTCTCCTCGTGGTCTCCGCGTGATGGTCTCCGCGTGATGGTCTCGGCGTGTTGCGTTCCCAGTTCGAGCTTCGCGTGCGGCCTGGCGGGCGCCCTGGCCTCCAACCCGGTGGACGTTGTGCGCACGCGCATGATGAACCAGCGCCACCTCAAGAGCACCGGCGCCGCCACCAGCACCGCCGCCCTCTACCGGGGCACGCTGCACTGCATGCTGCAGGTGAACTCAACTGTGGAAATGAAAGTTTTAGTTTTTTTTAATTTTGCCAGGTGTGTAGCAAGGCCCTCCTGAGCTTATATTCTTAGGTTTTTTCGGTAAAGTCACGTAGGTAAAAAATTTAAATTAATAAAAATAAAAATTAAATAAAAATCACGACGTTTCGGAGGCAACACAAGCTTCCGTCTTCAGGTGGAACCGTCACAGCACGATTGCTGTTTCAAGTGAGAGAAATTCCAAGAAAACAGTCCTTGTATATATACTGGTTGAGGGTGGGAGGAGCCAAGTATATATACGAATACTGTTTTCTTGGAATTTCTCACTTACTTGATACAGCAGGCGTGCTGTGACGTTTCCACCTGAAGACGGAAGCTTGTGTTGCCTCCGAAACGTCGTGATTTTTATTTTATTTTTATTAATTTAAATTTAAATGTTTTACCTACGTAACTTTACCGAAAAAAACCTAAGAATATGAATCCTTGCAGTCACGAAAGCTTCAACTCTAGCCCTCCTGAGCTTTTTCAGAAGCGACCCTGGATATGGCGAATGATGGCTCGGCGAAGTGGTGCTTGTCGTTGTCGTCGTCGCGTGGACATTTATAGCAGCTAAATACTCTAAAGCACGTGACGTTGATTCTAAATGCGGAGGGGAAAAAGTGTAGGAAGCAGACAAGAATCTGCGTGACCGCGGAGAGAGAGAGAGACACGCAAACTCCAAATAGGCGTCGTCAGGGTCGGGATCGAACCCACGACCTCCTGTATACCAGGCGAGGTCGTTAACATCTCCTAGCCACCGTGATGATGATGAGAGAGAGAGACACGCAAACTCCAAATAGGCATCGTCAGGGTCGGGATCGAACCTACGACCTCCTGTATACCAGGCGAGGTCGTCAACATCTAGTGACCCCGGTCGGGCGTCGGGGGCGCGGGTCAGGGGTCGAGAGCGGATGGCTGGTGGTGGGATTTGGGTGAAAGCGCCACGTCCAGGTGACGTCGTGGGTCCGGGGTGCAGGGATTTGGGTTTAAGCGCGACGTTAAAGGCCTACGTGTCTGCCATTGTGTTCGTGTATCCGTCCCTGTGTCTGTCTGCGTATGTGTGCGTCTGAGCGTGTGTGTTTGGCTGTGTGCGTGTGTCTTTGTTTTGTGTTATTTGCGTGTGTGTGTGTGTCTGCGTGCGTGTGCCCGAGTGTGTGTGTGTGTGCGTGCTTACGTGTGCGCGTGTGTGTGTCTGTGCGTGCGTGTGTGCTTGTGAGGCAGACGTTCCGTACGGAGGGCTTCATGGCGCTCTACAAGGGCTTCTGGCCCAACTGGCTCCGGCTGGGACCTTGGAACATCATTGTATCCTTAAATATCATCAGCAGCAGCAGCAGTGCCATCATCATCATCATTCGCTGCATCATTAACAACAGCCGCATATACTGAAATCTCAACATGATCATGATCATCATCACGATCACAGTCACTGACATTTCATCATCACCACCACCACGATCAGTCACTGACATCTCAACATCATCATCATGATCACAGTCACTGACATCTCAACATCATCAGCACCATGATCGCAGTCATTGACATCTCAACATCATCATCATCGTCGTCGTAATCGTCGTTGAAAGACGGTGACTGTATAAGCGAGTTTAACACGTAGGCTTTCGCAAGCAATATTATCCACAATACAGTTTTTTTGGATTAGTTCGCGTGAATATAAATGTGTCGTTAAACCCGCCACCACCCGGCAAAGCCAATTAGTGAGGTTTGTCTGGTAAATGGAACTTGTCAATTCCTTACTAGTTCAGCACACTGGTGTGTTGGAGAGTAACCACACAACATGTCAACGTTGTGGGTTTACTGACAAACCTTACTAATTGTTTACACCATTGGAACCTCATTTGCCAGTAAAAAATATGATAATTGGTTTTTTACCTTTCTATCTGGAAACAAAACTGACACCTTTTTTACGAGGAGTCATGTTTGCATAGACCACAATACCTACAGTCGTAATGCAAACAAAAAACATAACTCTGATAATGTATGCACTGTTCAAGGACTGTTCAAGGACAGTGCATACATTATCAGAGTTATGTTTTTTGTTTGCATTACGACTGCAGGTATTGTGGTCTATGCAAACATGACTCCTTGTCAAAAAGGTGTCAGTTTTGTTGCCAGATAAAAGGGTAAAAAAAACAATTATCTTACTAATTGTCTGTCGGGTGGTGGCGGGTATTAACGACACATTTATATTTGCGCGATCTAACGCAAAAAAAAACCACTCGTGTATTAGTGATGTTGCTCTGCCAAAATTCATTCGTTCGGTAATTCGTTAATTCCCGCGTGCGTGCCATTGTCGATGGGGTTCATTCCCTGACTCGAATGTTCCCCCGACACCGCCGCCCATCCTCAGTTCTTCATCACGTACGAGCAGTTGAAGAAACTGAACTTGTGAAGACGAGGAGGAGGTGGAGGAGGACGGAGGAAGAGGAGGGGCAGGAGAGGAAGAGGAGGTGGATGAGGAGAAGGAGGAAGACAAAGTAGAGTGATGCTTCTTCGTGTTTCAACCTCGACGGGAACGTGACAGGAAGTGAAAACGCCGAGAGTCAAAGAGCTTGGGGGCATGCGGCGCACGAGCAAAGTGAGGAACTGACTCGGGGAAGTTCGCAAAAACTCCGCTGAACGTTTCACGGCACCTGGTCGGTCGGTTGGACTGCATCCCATCGAACCGCGTGCCACGTTTGGCGAGACGTTAACTTTTTTACGTAACCAAGGCAGCTTGCAAGGTTCGGCAGAGACGCGGTGGGATGTGGTCGCGTTTAGCCCATCAGCGTCGTCGTCCCTCCGGGGTGGATAAAAACCCCCAACATCGGAACGTGGAGTTTCCACCACCGGCTCAGCGGAGCATGTCAACAGGAGACAAACACCCCCCGATGCTTCGACACTCGTCAGATTGCACGATGTCTGTGGCATCGGTCGTTGTGGTTTATTTATTGAACGAGTCCACGGCTTTGACACATTCGCATCAGCGATGGGGAACGTAGGCACTGGTGGCTAGGAGATGTTAACAACCTCGCCCGGTATACAGGAGGTCGTGGGTTCGATCCCAACTGGGACGTCTGCTGTGTATTTGGAGTTTGCGTGTTTCTCTCTCATCATCATGGTGGCCAGGAGATGTTAACTACCTCGACTGGTGTACAGGAGGTCGTGGGGTCGATCCCAACCTTGACGTCTGCTGTATATTTGGAGTTTGCGTGTCTCTCTCATCATCATCACGGTGGCTAGGAGATGTTAACAACCTCACCCGCTATACAGGAGGTCGTGGGTTCGATCCCAACCGTGACGTCTGCTGTGTATTTGGAGTTTGCGTGTTTCTCTCTCATCATCATGGTGGCCAGGAGATGTTAACTACCTCGACTGGTGTACAGGAGGTCATGGGGTCGATCCCAACCGTGATGCCTGCTGTATATTTGGAGTTTGCGTGTCTCGCTCATCATCATCATCATCACGGTGGCTAGGAGATGTTGACTACCTCGCGTGGTATACAGGAGGTCGTGGGTTCGATCCCGACGCTGACGCCTGCTGCTCTATATTTGGAGTTTGCGTGTCTCTCTCTCATCATCATCACGGTGGCCAGGAGATGTTAACTACCTCGCCTGGTATACAGGAGGACGTGGGTTCGATCCCGACGCTGACACCTGCTGCTGTATATTTGGAGTTTGCGCGTTTCTCTCTCTCATCATCATCATCATGATGACCACGATGCCTGGTGTCTCTTGAGAGTCTGCGTCTCTCTCGCCGTGGTCGCGTGTATTTATCTCCGGGGTCTTTCGGTTTTTCCCTCCACGCTTAAGATCAACATCACTCGTTGAGAGTTTTTGGCTGCTGCTCTAAACTTCCACGCCGTCTTATTCCACCACATGTCCGGCCAGCCTGGAAGAGTAGGCCGAGTACAACGCTGGAGCATTGGTCGGCAAACTTACGACGGCTCCTTAAGGCACTGCTTCGCGTGTGACGTTATTTTTGAAGGACTCTCCGTCTCGTATTTATCGCGCACTGCGCGGCTATTGAGGTACAGTGACGACGTCTCTACTTACGAATGAGTTTTGCTACGGAGGTTTCTGTTCGTAAGTCCCAACTTTACTCCTGTAGATTCCAAACGTGTTGTATGCTGTGTACACTAAACACGGGGGAATGGCTTTAAAAGGTGTATTATCTCCTGTAGATGTGGATGCCACTGGTTCTTCACGTTCTGCAGATGTAGATGCCACTGGTTCTTCACGTTCTGCAGATGTTGATGCCACTGGTTGCTCATGTTCTGCAGATGTCATTGTCACTGGTCTTTCATGTTCTGCAGATGTAGATGCCACTGGTTCTTCGTGTTCTGCAGATGTAGATGCCAATGGTTATTCACGTTCTGTAGATGTAGATGCCACTGGTTCTTTACGTTCTGTAGATGTAGACGCCACTGGTTCTTCACATTCTGCAGATGTAGATGCCACTGGTTCTTCATGTTCTGCAGATGTAGATGCCACTGGTTCTTCACGTTCTGCAGATGTTGATGCCACTGGTTCCTCATGTTCTGCAGATGTCGATACCACTGGTTCTTCACGTTCTGCAGATGTCATTGTCACTGGTCTTTCATGTTCTGCAGATGTAGATGCCACTGGTTCTTCGTGTTCTGTAGATGTAGACGCCACTGGTTCTTCACATTCTGCAGATGTAGACGCCACTGGTTCCTCACGTTCTGCAGATGTAGATGCCACTGGTTCTTCACGTTTTGTAGATGTAGATGCCACTGGTTCTTCACTTTCTATAGATATAGATGCCACTGGTTATTAACGTTCTGCAGATGTCATTGTCACTGGTCTTTCATGTTCTCCAGATGTAGATGCCACTGGTTCTTCACGTTATGCAGATGTAGATGCCACTGGTTCTTCACGTTCTGCAGATGTCGATGCCACTGGTTCCTCATGTTCTGCAGATGTAGATACCACTGATTCTTCACGTTCTGCAGATGTATATGCTACTGGTTCTTCACGTTCTGCAGACGTAGACGCCACTGGTTCTTCAAGTTCTGTAGATGTAGATGCCACTGGTTCTTCACATTCTGCAGATGTAGACGCCACTGGTTCCTCACGTTTTGCAGATGCCACTGGTTCTTCACGTTCTGCTGATGTGTATGCCACTGGTTCTTCACGTTCTGCAGATGTAGGTGCCACTGGTTTTTCATGTTCTGCGGATGTAGGTGCCACTGGTTATTCACGTTCTGTAGATGTAGATGCCACTGGCTCTTCGCGTTCTGCAGATGTAGGTGCCACTGGTTCACGTTCTGTAGATGTAGATGCCACTGGCTCTTCATGTTCTGCAGATGTAGACGCCACTGGTTCTTTACGTTCTGCAGATGTAGATGCCACTGGTTCTTCACATTCTGCAGATGTAGATGTAGATGCCACCAGTTCTTCACGTTATGCAGATGTAGATGCCACTGGTTCTTTACGTTCTGCAGATGTAGATGCCACTGGTTCTTCACATTCTGCTGATGTAGACGCCACTGGTTCTTCGCGTTCTGCAGATGTAGACGCCACTGGTTCTTCACATTCTGCAGATGTAGACGCCACTGGTTCTTCGCGTTCTGCAGATGTAGACGCCACTGGTTCTTCACGTTCTGTAGATGTAGACGCCACTGGTTCTTCACGTTCTGCAGATGTAGGTGCCACTGGTTCTTCACGTTCTGCAGATGTAGACGCCACTGGTTCTTCACCTTCTGTAGATGTAGATGCCACTGGTTCTTCACGTTCTGCAGATGTAGACGCCACTGGTTCTTCACCTTCTGTAGATGTAGATGCCACTGGTTCTTCATGTTCTGCAGATGTAGATGCCACTGGTTCTTCACGTTCTACAGATGTAGATGCCACTGGTTCTTCCCGTTCTGCAGATGTAGATGTCACTGGTTCTTCACATTCTGTAGATGTAGATGCCACTGGTTCTTCACGTTCTACAGATGTAGATGCCACTGGTTCTTCACGTTCTGCAGATATAGATGTCACTGGTTCTTCACATTCTGTAGATGTAGATGCCACTGGTTCTTCACGTTCTACAGATGTAGATGCCACTGGTTCTTCACGTTCTGCAGATGTAGATGTCACTGGTTCTTCACATTCTGTAGATGTAGATGCCACTGGTTCTTCACGTTCTACAGATGTAGATGCCACTGGTTCTTCACGTTCTGCAGATGTAGTTGCCACCACCGCCATCTATTGTGCGGGGCAGTCGACCTTACGACTCTCGGTCCGAACAGGCAACTGGACGTACGGACACGGTTTGTTCGTATCTCTGAAAGTCCCCAAGTCGAATGTTCGTAAGTAGAGGCGTCCCTGTGTTGAGATGGTTTATCTTTTTTACCGAACGCGGAAGAAAAATAATGCCTCTATCTTGTCATTTTTTGGTTTGCCCCCCTGACCCCTTCGCTGGAGGGGGCCTCTTCCCGCAGTCAGAGCCCCCTCTAGCGGTGGTGTTGACCTCTTTGGTCAGCGGTGGTGGCGTGAGCGAGACGTTTCAGGGCTGCACCATTACCACGTTCCCCCCCCCCCCCCACCTTGTCCCAGACGATGACGAGGTGACCCATGCTTCCAATTCACCAAAATTCGAAAGTTTCGATTCCTAAAGTTGCACAAGCTTTTATTTCATTATGTTTACGGGTTTTCAGTTTACGTGGCCAGAGCACAGAGCGTGTTACGTCAATCGTAGCGAGAAAAGAAAGATGTGAGGGAAGATTTGTCGCAACCCACGAGCAAATTAGACGGTCGACGATATTGGGGCGGGTCGTAAAGTTACGATACATCTTTCGGAGTGCCCGACGTCACGCGTGTAGATATTGATCTTAAACGATAACAACAAGACCAAACGGCTCCGACATTTCTCACGATATTGGTATAATCAATTGTGATACCATCAGTAACATCAACACGCTAACTCTGGTCATGGACTGGCTTAAACACAGGCAGCGATGATGTCATGGCAGCCATCTTGCATGGGGGACCTCGTGGCAGCCATCTTGCATGGGGGTCCTCGTGGCAGCCATGTTGCATGGAGGTCCTCGTGGCAGCCATCTTGCATGGGGGTCCTCGTGGCAGCCATTTTGCATGGGGGTCCTCGTGGCAGCCATCTTGCATGGGGGTCCTCGTGGCAGCCATGTTGCATGGGGTCCTCGTGGCAGCCATCTTGCATGGGGGTCCTCGTGGCAGCCATCTAGCATGGGTGTCTTCGTGGCAGCCATGTTGCATGGGGGTCCTCGTGGCAGCCATCTTGCATGGGTGTCCTCCTGGCAGCCATCTTGCATAGGGGTCCTCGTGGCAGCCATCTTGCATGGGGGTCCTCGTGGCAGCCATCTAGCATGGGTGTCTTCGTGGCAGCCATCTTGCATGGGGGTCCTCGTTGCAGCCATCTTGCATTGGGATCCTCGTGGCAGCCATGTTGCATGGGGGTCCTCGTGGCAGCCATGTTGCATGGGGGTCCTCGTGGCAGCCATGTTGCATGGGGCTCCTCGTGGCAGCCATGTTGCATGGGGCTCCTCGTGGCAGCCATGTTGCATGGGGGTCCTCGTGGCAGCCATGTTGCATGGGCGTCCTCGTGGCAGCCATGTTGCATGGGCGTCCTCGTGGCAGCCATGTTGCATGGGGGTCCTCGTGGCAGCCATCTAGCATGGGTGTCTTCGTGGCAGCCATCTTGCATGGGGGTCCTCGTTGCAGCCATCTTGCATTGGGATCCTCGTGGCAGCCATGTTGCATGGGGGTCCTCGTGGCAGCCATGTTGCATGGGGGTCCTCGTGGCAGCCATGTTGCATGGGGGTCCTCGTGGCAGCCATGTTGCATGGGGCTCCTCGTGGCAGCCATGTTGCATGGGGCTCCTCGTGGCAGCCATGTTGCATGGGGGTCCTCGTGGCAGCCATGTTGCATGGGCGTCCTCGTGGCAGCCATGTTGCATGGGCGTCCTCGTGGCAGCCATGTTGCATGGGGGTCCTCGTGGCAGCCATCTAGCATGGGTGTCTTCGTGGCAGCCATCTTGCATGGGGGTCCTCGTTGCAGCCATCTTGCATTGGGATCCTCGTGGCAGCCATGTTGCATGGGGGTCCTCGTGGCAGCCATGTTGCATGGGGGTCCTCGTGGCAGCCATGTTGCATGGGGGTCCTCGTGGCAGCCATGTTGCATGGGGCTCCTTGTGGCAGCCATGTTGCATGGGGCTCCTTGTGGCAGCCATGTTGCATGGGGGTCCTCGTGGCAGCCATGTTGCATGGGCGTCCTCGTGGCAGCCATGTTGCATGGGCGTCCTCGTGGCAGCCATGTTGCATGGGGGTCCTCGTGGCAGCCATGTTGCATGGGGGTCCTCGTGGCAGCCATGTTGCATGGGGGTCCTCGTGGCAGCCATGTTGCATGGGGGTCCATGTGGCAGCCATGTTGATTGGCTGATGCCGTGGGAGTGAAGGTACAGTCCTCTACAACGCCCGTATTTACTTCGACTTAGCATCCGTTTTTCACTTACAGCCAATTTACACTTCTCGCAACGTTCTTGCCGCCTGCCACGCTTGCGAGGAAATCTTAAGAGAACGTTGCGAGCTCTGGGCCCGGGACATTTTAAACGGATCCCAGCCGTGGTCGCTGCCCAGCGGCCAGTCGGCGGACACCGATTGGCCCCCTGCCATGGGAACGTGGAAATTCGTGCAGGCGTGAGATACGATGATTGTTTTAAAGCTTGACGCTGTTATTGGTTGTTCATGTTGCCAGTGCGATGTGCGTGTTGCGTGTGTGTGTGTGCCTGCCGCGACTGTATTTGAGCGAGGATTAGACTGTCGAGTTTGAAAGTATAAATGTCATCCATAAGAGGTTGTTTTGGGTTAGATCTTGTGAATATAAATGTGTCGTTAAACCCACCACCACCCGACACGGCCAATTAGTAAGGTTTGTCACGGAAACAGAAAGTGCCAATTTATAACAAAAGTTTTTGGGTCAAGATCGTGTGAGTATAAACGTGTCGTAACCCTCCACCCCCCCGCCACAGCCAGCAAGGTTTGTCACGTAACAACGCGCCAATCAGTGACCACTTCAGCGCACCCGGTGTGTTGGAGAGTAATCCACATTTACGCCACAACATTTACTCTCCAACACACCGCTGGGCTGACGTATTCACTAATTGGCGCGTTGTTTACGTGACGAACCTTGCCGGCTGTGTCGGGTGGTGGAGGGTTACGACACATTTATACTCACGCGATCTAAACCCAAAAACCTTTCTTGTAAATAATAATGGTCGCGAAAGTCAAGGTGTTAAAACAGAACAGGCCAATTCGTTACTAGTACAACACACCGGTGTGTTGGAGAGCAAATCCACATTTTGTTTTCGTGACAAACCTTACATATTGTCTATCTGGGTGGTGGCGGGTTTAACGCAGAGGTCGCAAATGGGTTTTGATTCCTTACCCGTACCCGGCCGCACCAGGGTCGCAAATGGGTAGCCGTTCCCTACCCGTACCCTACTGAAATGAGTGAAAAATGGTTACTCACCAGTGACTCACAGCCTACCCGTACCCGGCCGCACCACGGTCGCAAACGGCTACCCATACCCGGCCGGGTACAGGGTAGCTGGGTATCGGGTAGGGTACGGGTATCGGGTACCCGGTTGCGACCTCTGGTTTAACGACACATTTACCCGATCTAACCCAAAACAAGCCTACATTATAGATGATATTGGTCGCGAAAGCCTGCTACGTGTTAAACTATATCTTGTTTTAGTATTTATTGAGACGGCCATTGTAGTGGCATTCAGATATAGGTTAGCAACCAAGAGGAAGACCTGAAGGCCAGGTGGTGGTGATGATGATGATGGTGGTGGTGGAGGAGGCTCATGAAGGACGCTGCTGCTGCTGGGCAGTTGGAGGCAGTCGCCCTCCAGCAACAACAGCGGAGATGGCGGAGGAGCGACGCTCACGACAATGAGCGGAACGCCGGATGGCTAAAACGCACCAAAGTTGTTACAGTTGTGGGGGCCTTTCGTCTCAGTCCGCCAACCCATGGCACCACCTGGGGTCTGTCCCGTGACCTCCTGTCAGCCAGCGAGCCTTTGACTCTTCACGTGACGGCCTGGCACGGGAGCCGTTGTGACATCACCGTCACTTAGCGGCGAATGGTCATGGTGATGATTGTGGTGGTGGTGATGGTGGCGATGATGTTCTTTGAAGGGACTTAACCACCTGTGCAATCGTCCAGGCACCTGGCAGAGGTCAAGTGCCGATGGCGTCTTTGACGTTGGTCGTGGGTTGACCCCCTGCGTCTTGAACCTGATCGGCCTATCGGTAGACGTTTCAGTGTGTGAGGTTATTCTGTTACCGTTATAACGCGATTGAGTGGACCATCGCTGCCTTTTGGCGTCTTGAATTAAACGTCTGTACGCACATCGCCGCCACTTCGTGAAAACGAGGGCGCAATGAGGAGGTGGCCGAGGTGACTTGGAGGTCACCAATCCTGAGCCGGCACGGCCTGAGGCCCTGGTTTCTAATCCGGTTTTACGGCTCGGTCACCAGTGGCTTGTATAGACGCACAGACTCGCACAGAGACCCGTAGACTCGCATAGAGACCCGTAGACTCACATAGCGACCCGTATACTTACCTAGAGACCCGTATACTTGCCTAGAGACCCGTAGACTCTCATAGAGACCCGTAGATTCGCATAGAGACCCGTAGACTCGCATAGCGACCCGTAGACTCACACAGAGACCCGTAGACTCGCATAGAGACCCATAGACTCGCATAGAGACCCGTAGACTCGCATAGAGACCCGTAGACTCGCATAGAGACCCGTAGACTCGCATAGAGACCCGTAGACTCGCATAGAGACCCGTAGACTCGAATAGAGACCCGTAGACTCGCATAGAGACCCATAGACTCGCATAGAGACCCATAGACTCGCATAGAGACCCATAGACTCGCATAGAGACCCGTAGACTCGCATAGAGACCCGTAGACTCGCATAGCGACCCGTAGACTCGAATAGAGACCCGTAGACTCGCATAGAGACCCGTAGACTCGCATAGAGACCCGTAGACTCGCATAGAGACCCGTAGACTCGCATAGAGACCCGTAGACTCGCATAGAGACCCGTAGACTCGCATAGAGACCCGTAGACTCGCATAGAGACCCGTAGACTCGCATAGAGACCCGTAGACTCGCATAGCGACCCGTAGACTCGAATAGAGACCCGTAGACTCGCATAGAGACCCGTAGACTCGCATAGAGACCCGTAGACTCGCATAGAGACCCGTAGACTCGCATAGAGACCCGTAGACTCGCATAGCGACCCGTAGACTCGCATAGCGACCCGTAGACTCGCATAGAGACCCGTAGACTCGCATAGAGACCCCATAGACTCACATAGAGACCCATAGACTCACATAGCGACCCGTAGACTAACACAGAGACCCGTAGACTCGCATAGAAACCCGTAGACTCGCACAGAGACCCATAGACTCACATAGAGACCAGTAGACTCGCATAGAGACCCGTATTAGACTCATATAGAGACCCATAGACTCCCAGAAACCCATAGACACACAGAGGCCCAAAAACTCGCTTAAAGACCCGTAGATTCACATAAAGACCCATAGACTAGCATATAAACCCATAGGTTCCCATCGAGATCAAGATACTCGCATAGAGACCCGTGGACTCGCGCACAGACTGGGTTTGTGATCGTGTACGTCCTGCTACGATTGCGTTTGCACTCCACGCGTTCAAATTCCGACCGCGGTCCCACGCGGTCTGAGCCGTCCCTGGGGCGACTGCCCCGGGCCCCGCGCGTTGCAGTGTGGGGGGAGGGAGGTGGACCTAGGCCCCGCACCTCCCCCTCCCCGCGGTGTCGTATTGCCTCGGGCTTGATGTTTGCTCGCAGTGGCGAGATCGTAACTCTGTTTCCTGGTATGCAGGAGGTCTCGTGGGTTCGATCCCCAGACCCTGTGACGTGCGCTGTATATTCTTAGGTTCTTTTCGGTAAAGTCACGTAGGTAAAAAATTTTAATTAATAAAAGTAAATAAATAAAAATCACGACGTTAGCTGTATCAAGTGATACAGCAATCGTGCTGTGACTGTTCCACCTGAAGACGCAAGCTTGTGTTGCCTCCGAAACGTCGTGATTTTAATTTTATTTTACTTTTATTAATTTAATTTTTTACCTACGTGACTTTACCGAAAAAACCTAAGAATATGAATCGTTGCAGTCACGAAAGCTTCAAATCTAGAATTAGGCGCGCTGTATAGTTTAGAGTTTGCAGGTTCTCTCCCCGCGGTCGCGTGGATTTGTGTCCAGGTCCTCCGATTGTTCTCTCCAACGTCACACGTTTGGAGTATTTGGCTACGTTTCCACGCGATGGCGATGATATGAACGCCACTTTGTTGAGCCATCGTTTGTTGATAGCCAGGTCGCTTATATATTTAAAACAAAATAGCTACACAGTGGGCCTTTAACTGGTAAAATAACACATTTTTTTGGTTTAGTTTAAATGTTTTCAATGATGCATGGGTAACCGCGTGCTTTTTGTTTTTAAGTTACCGCGCGTTGTCTTATTATTGCTTTCATCGCGGCGTCCTAAAAAACTCCAATTAAAATATTGAAATACTCGAGCACGTGGGCTGCTGACGTCACTCGCCGTCACAACACAGGTGGCACGTGACCCGCATCCATGTGGCACGTGACCCGCATCCATGTGGCACGTGACCTTCATTCAGGTGGCACGTGACCCGCATCCATGTGGCACGTGACCTTCATTCAGGTGGCACGTGACCTGCATTCAGGTGGCACGTGACCTGCATCGTAGGTAGGGTGGCATATTCATATCTTTATTCGCGTCATCGGTTTATTCCATTATATATACATACATATGTTTTTATTATTATTACATATACTGTGTAATCTATGAGTGTCCAACGCACAATGCATAATCTTCACAGCATATATAACGCCTCCGTCCCATCTTTGTCTCTCCACGGGGGAAAAAACAAAACAAAAACCCACGAGTATTTTGACGCATCACCATCAGCCACGCGGCTCTGGGGGGTAGGGGCTTCTGGAAAAGTGCATCTTTATCGGCAGCAATTGCTTCAAGCAAAGTCTGACTCTGATGATGTTGATGAGCCAGTGAAAAGTCGAACCCAGCCTCTGGCCTATAAACATCTGGGCAGATTAAATTTCGATTTAAAGCTTTTGTGACTGCGGGGATTCATCTTCTTGGTTCTTTCGGTAAAGTCACGTAGAAGGGAAGTAATAAAATAATAAAAATAAAACATAATAAAATTTCGATTTGAAGCTTTCGTGACGGCAGGGATTCATCTTCTTGGTTCTTTCGGTAAAGTCACGTAGAAGGGAAATAATAAAATAATAAAAATAAAACATAATAAAATAATTCTCACGACGTTTCGGCCACAACGCAAGCAGCCGTCCTCAGCTTGGTGGTGGTTCATTCTTCACCTGAGGACGGCTGCTTGCGTTGTGGCCGTTTTATTTTTATTATTTTATTGCTTCCCTTCTACGTGACTTTACCGAAAGAACCAAGAAGATCTGGGCAGATTCACCAGCAATTGCTTCAAGCAAAGTCTGACTCTGCTGTTGATGAGCCAGTGAAAAGTCGAAACCAGCCTCCGGCCAGAGGTCGGAAACGGGTTTTGATTCCTTACCCGTACCTGGCCGCACCAGGGTCGCAAACGGGTACCTGTACCCGTACCCTACCCGATACCCAGCTACCCGTACCCGGCCGGGTATCGAGTAGGGTACGACCTCTGGGATGAAGCCATGTTGCAGGCGCGGATGGGTTCATTCTAGGAACTTGAATTGTGAGAAGAGACAAGACGTTGGGAAATGAGTGACAAACGGTGACTCACCAGTGACTCACGGCCTACCCGTACCCGGCCGGGTACAGCTAGCCGGGTATCGGGTAGGGTACGGGTATCGGGTACCCGATTGCGACCTCAGCCTCCGGCGTATAAACATCCGGGCAGTTTCACCAGCAATTGCTTCAAGCAAAGTCTGACTGCTGCTGCTTATGAACCAGTGAAAAGTCGAAACCGGTCCCGAGTTTGTACCTGTGTGTTTACGTATCCCTTAGTGGCGAGTGGGACGCGTGTTTGGTACGTTACATCCGTATGTTTTTTAAAACTGTACGCGTAGAGAAAGAGATGTGGAGGAGGCATAAATGATTTAAACTATTCACATTCCCCACGACGACGGCTATATATATATATTATTATTTTTTTCACAGCTCACTTCCCCAGTGTGTTGAGACACAAAACATTCGATTCGGGTGGTGGCTGTAATGCACAAGCAAAGCGACCTCCCATTTACAACTATCTCAAGGGGATTCGAGGTGGGGGGGGGGGGGGTTCATGATTAAAAACACAATTAGGGGGCGATATCAAATATCAGTGAATTCACTGTCCGAATTAACATAACGCCAATTTGTCTGTCGTCGAAAATCGATCTGCCTCGTCAATACATTGATATCGATTTTGTCGACATCCGATCTGTTTTATCCCAATGCTGTGTCTGTCTCACTGTGTCCCATCTGTGTCTGTCTCACTGTGTCTGTCCCATCTGTGTCTGTCTCACTGTGCCTGTACCATCTGTGTATCATCTTATTGCATCTGTCCCATCTGTGTCTGTCTCACTGCGTCTGTACCATCTGTGTATCATCTTATTGCATCTGTCCCATCTGTGTCTGTCTCACTGTGCCTGTACCATCTGTGTCTCATCTTATTGCGTCTGTCCCATCTGTGTCCCATCTGTGTCTGTCTCACTGTGCCTGTACCATCTGTGTCTCATCTTATTGCATCTGTCCCATCTGTGTCCCATCTGTGTCTGTCTCACTGCGTCTGTACCATCTGTGTATCATCTTATTGTATCTGTCCCATCTGTGTCCCATCTGTGTCTGTCTCACTGTGCCTGTACCATCTCTGTATCATCTTATTGCGTCTGTCTCGCTGCGTCTCTATCATCTGTGTCTCATCTCAATTTAGATTTTGGTTTTCTATCCACGTGTCTTTACCGAAAGAACCAAGAATATGAATTCCTGCAGTCACGAAATTTTTAAGTCGAAATACGTCTCATCTCACCGCGTCTCTATCATCATCTGTCTCTCATCACCTCCCCTCCCGTCATCTCCTCCATCCAGAGGTCGCAAACGGGATTTGATTCCTTACCCGTACCCGGCCGCACCAGGGTCGCAAACGGGTACCCGTACCTGTACCCTACCAGATACCCAGCTACCCGTACCCGGCCGGGTATCGGGTAGGGTACGGGTACCCGATTGGACCTCTGGGATGAAGCCATGTTGCAGGCGCGGGTGGGTTGATTCTAGGAACTTGAATTGTGAGAAGAGACAAGACGTTGGGAAATGAGTGACAAACGGTGACTCGCCAGTGACTCACGGCCTACCCGTACCTGGCCGGGTACGGGTAGCCAGGTATCGGGTAGGGTACGGGTATCGTGTAGGGTACGGGTATCGGGTACCCGGTTGCGACCTCTGCCTCCATCCCACCCCACCCCATCCCCGCCACAACAACAAGGCGCCAGCCGCAGCAACCACTGCCACCACCGAATTCGCTTCAAGTAACCACCGCAAGCATCATCGCCACTCAGCAAGGGGTTGACAAACACAACGGGCGTCAGTGCAGGCAAAGCCAAGTCAGTGGCTGCGCAGTCAGAGCCGTCCACGGGGGGGGGGGGGGGGGGGTGCGGATCCCCTCCGCCCCCCAAAGCGTGGGGCCCAGGGCAGACGGCCGATCCCCTCGTCTCTCCACCTGTACTGCTGCGGACGGCTCTGACTCTTCAGCAATCCACGCCGCCCCATGCCCCCCCCCCCCCCCCCGTATCGCAAGCGCGCGGTGCACAACAGCAAAGCAGCACATAGCAAGAGTTGACAAGCGATATTGTTCGTAGTAAAAAAGTGTCGTTGAGATCGAGCGAATGTTAAAATGTGAAATGTGTCGTAACCCCCCCACCACCCACCCACCACCACAACCCGACGCGGCCCCACAGCTAATGCGCGCCACGTTTGAGATCAGAACGTGCGCGGCTTGTTTTTGGTTCTGGCCAAACCGTCGGACAAAGGCGGCGGGGAGGGGGGGGTCACCGCGCCGTCACGCGGCGCCTCTGGGACAAGCCTCTGCGGCCGTCTGGAACGCTCTCTCCCTTTGCGATATCAGCAAGCCGCCGGGGAGAGGTGTGCAGTGCACTTTTAAATCATCAGCATCATCACCGTCATCATCGTCGTCGTTATCATCGTCGTCGTCATCATCGTCGTCGTCATCATCATCATCGCCATCATCATCATCGTCATCATCGTTATCATCGTCATCATCATCGTCGTCCACGTTGACAAACTCATTTCTTTCGAAACTGCTTCGTGCGCGTTGAGTTTGTGCCCCCCTACCCCCCCACCGCGCACCTCCAATAAAGCCACGGTTGGCTACGTACGGTGCTAAAGAAGTTTCTATGCACATCGACAGTAGGGGACACACACAAACAGTAGGAGACACAGATAGTAGGGGACACACACAGACAGTAGGAGACACACACACAGACAGTATGGGACACACACAAACAATAGGGGACACAAACAATAGGGAACACACACACAATAGGAGACACACACAATAGGGGACACACACAGACAGTAGGAGACACAATAGGGGACACACACAATAGGGCACACACACAGACAGTAGGAGACAAACAATAGGGGACACACACACAATAGGAGACACAACACACACACAATAGGGGACATACACACAATAGGGGACACACACACAATAGGAGACACACACACACAATAGGGGACACACACAGACAGTATGGGACACACACACACAATAGGACACACACACAATAGGGGACACACACACACAATAGGACACACACACACAATAGGGGACACACACACACAATAGGACACACACACAATAGGGGACACACACACACAATATAGGACACACACACACAATAGGGGACACACACACACAATAGGACACACACACACAATAGGGGACACACACAATAGGGGACACACACACACAATAGGGGACACACACACACACAATAGGACACACACACACAATAGGACACACACACAATAGGGGACACACACACAATAGGGGACACACACACACAATAGGACACACACACACAATAGGGGACACACACACAATAGGGGACACACACACAATAGGTCACACACACACAATAGGGGACACACACACACACAATAGGTCACACACACAATAGGGGGACACACAATAGGGGACACACACACAATAGGGGGACACACACACAATAGGGGACACACACACAATAGGTCACACAAACACAATAGGGGACACACACACAATAGGTCACACACACACAATAGGGGACACACACACACAATAGGACACACACAATAGGGGACACCACGTGCCCAGCAAGTGACAATTTCGGCATCACGTGTGAGCGTGTGACGCAACATTTTCAACACCGAAGCGTCGTCAACTCGAATTGTAAAACGTTGCTCTGGGGGGGTTTGCGCCCAACACGCAACCCGGTGTGGTGCTGAGGTTGTCACCGATTGGGGACGCCTCCTGTCCATGTAACAGCCTTGCTCATTGGCTGTCTGTTGAACTTCGCTATGGTAGCCAGGAGATGTTGACTACCTCGCCTGGTGTGCAGGAGGTCGTGGGTTCGATCCCGACCCTGACGCCTGCTGCTGTGTATTTGGAGTTTGTGTCTCTCTCATCATTTTCATCACGGTGGCTAGGAGATGTTGACTACCTCGCCTGGTGTACAGGAGGTCGTGGGTTCCATTCAGAACCGAACGCCTGCTGGTGTATATTTGGAATTTGCGTGTCTCTCATCATCATCACGGTGGCTAGGAGATGTTAACTACCTCGCCTGGTCTGCAGGAGTTCGTGGGTTCGATCCCGACGCTGACGCCTGCTGCTGTGTATTTGGAGTTTGTGTCTCTCTCATCATTTTCATCACGGTGGCTAGGAGATGTTAACTACCTCGCTTGGTCTACAGGAGGTCGTGGGTTCGATCCCGACGCTGACGCCTGCTGCTGTATATTTGGAGTTTGCGTCTCTCTCATCATCATCATCACGGTGGCTAGGAGATGTTAACTACCTCGCCTGGTCTGCAGGAGTTCGTGGGTTCGATCCCGACCCTGACGATGCCTGCTGCTGTATATTTGGAGCTCGCGTGGATTTTTCTCCGGGTCCTCCGGTTTTTCCCCATCCACGTTTAGAATCGACACCGCGCGTGTTTTGAGTTATTTGGCGGCTGATACAAATGGCCACTTCGTCGAGGCCATCACGTGTGACGGCCAGAGTCGCTTCTGAACAGAGAGCCACACAGCTCAGTGGGGCCCCACAGACCCCCTGGCGAAATAAAAACACGAGTTGGTAGTTTCTTTCGCACCGCACGCAGCCAACCGCGCGAATCGGAGGTGCTGTGTGAAGGTGGTGGTGACGATACATTCACGCGACCTCTAACGAAATAAACAAACCTCATCATGAAGCACAAAGCAGCAGCTGCTATCAGCTATCAGCAGCAGCAGCTATCGGCAGCAGCAGCTATCGGCAGCAGCTGCTACCGGCAGCAGCTGCTACCGGCAGCAGCTGCTATCAGCTATCAGCAGCTGCTATCAGCTATCAGCAGCTGCTACCAGCTATCAGCAGCTGCTATCAGCTATCAGCAGCTGCTATCAGCTATCAGCAGCTGCTATCAGCTATCAGCAGCTGCTACCAGCTATCAGCAGCTGCTACCAGCTATCAGCAGCTGATACCAGCTATCAGCAGCTGCTACCAGCTATCAGCAGCTGCTACCAGCTATCAGCAGCTGCTATCAGCTATCAGCAGCTGCTACAGCTATCAGCAGCTGCTACCAGCTATCAGCAGCTGCTACCAGCTATCAGCAGCTGCTACCAGCTATCACAGCTGCTACCAGCTATCAGCAAGCTGCTACCAGCTATCAGCAGCTGCTACCAGCTATCAGCAGCTGCTACCAGCTATCAGCAGCTGCTACCAGCTATCAGCAGCTGCTACCAGCTATCAGCAGCTGCTACCAGCTATCAGCAGCTGCTACCAGCTATCAGCAGCTGCTACCAGCTATCAGCAGCTGCTACCAGCTATCAGCAGCTGCTACCAGCTATCAGCAGCTGCTACCAGCTATCAGCAGCTGCTACCAGCTATCAGCAGCTGCTACCAGCTATCAGCAGCTGCTACCAGCTATCAGCAGCTGCTACCAGCTGCTATCAGCAGCTGCTACCAGCTGCTACCAGCTATCAGCAGCTGCTATCAGCTATCAGCAGCTGCTACCAGCTATCAGCAGCTGCTATCAGCTATCAGCAGCTGCTATCAGCTATCAGCAGCTGCTATCAGCTATCAGCAGCTGCTATCAGCTATCAGCAGCTGCTATCAGCTATCAGCAGCTGCTATCAGCTATCAGCAGCTGCTATCAGCTATCAGCAGCTGCTATCAGCTATCAGCAGCTGCTATCAGCAGCTGCTATCAGCTATCAGCAGCTGCTATCAGCAGCTGCTATCAGCTATCAGCTGCTATCAGCTATCAGCAACTGATAGCTGCTATCAGCTGCTGATAGCTGCTATCAGCAACTGATAGCAGCTATCAGCAACTGATAGCAGCTATCAGCAGCAGCAGCTGCTATCAGCAGCTGATAGCAGCTATCAGCAGCAGCAGCAGCTATCAGCCAGATCACCACCCCGGCGCGGCATGTGGAACTCGCGTGTTTTTATCACCCTCCCCCACCCACCTGCCTTTCACCCCGAACCTCTGTCCCACCCAGCAAATAATTGTTTCTACCCCGGGGGAGGAGGGGGCCTAAACCGTCGAAATTATTAGTCGATCGGATAGGTCATGCACACACGTAGTGGGGGTGGTGGTGGTGGTGTGGTGTATAGTGTGGTGGTGGTGGTGGTGGGGTGTGGTGGTGTATAGTGTGGTGGTGGTGGTGGTGGGGTGTGGTGGTGTATAGTGTGGTGGTGGTGGTGGTGGGGTGTGGTGGTGTATAGTGTGGTGGTGGTGTGGGGTGTGGTGGTGTATAGTGTGGTGGTGGTGGGTGGGGTGTGGTGGTGTATAGTGTGGTGGTGGTGGGTGTGGTGGTGTATAGTGTGGTGGTGGTGGTGGTGGGGTGTGGTGGTGTATAGTGTGGTGGTGGTGGTGGTGGGGTGTGGTGGTGTATAGTGTGGTGGTGGTGGGGTGGTGGTGTATAGTGTGGTGGGGTGGTGGTGGGGTGTGGTGTGTATAGTGTGGTGGTGGTGGTGGTGGGGTGGGTGGTGTATAGTGTGGTGGTGGTGGTGGTGGGTGTGGTGGTGTATAGTGTGGTGGTGGTGGTGGTGGGGTGTGGTGGTGTATAGTGTGGTGGTGGTGGTGGTGGGGTGTGGTGGTGTATAGTGTGGTGGTGGTGGTGGTGGGGTGTGGTGGTGTTAGTGTGTGGTGGTGGTGGTGGGGTGTGGTGGTGTATAGTGTGGTGGTGTGGTGGTGGGGTGTGGGGTGTATGTGTGGTGGTGGTGGTGGTGGGGTGTGGTGGTGGTAGGGTGGTGGTGTGGTGCGTGGGTGGGGTGTGGTGTATAGTGTGGTGGTGGTGGTGGTGGGGGTGGTGGTGTATAGTGTGGTGGTGGTGGTGGTGGGGTGTGGTGGTGTATAGTTGTGGTGGTGGTGGTGGTGGGGTGTGGTGGTGTATAGTGTGGTGGTGGTGGTGGTGGGGTGTGGTGGTGTATAGTGTGGTGGTGGTGGTGGTGGGGTGTGGTGGTGTATAGTGTGGTGGTGGTGGTGGTGGGGTGTGGTGGTGTATAGTGTGGTGGTGGTGGTGGTGGGGTGTGGTGGGTGTATAAGTGTGGTGGTGTGGTGGTGGGGTGTGGTGGTGTATAGTGTGGTGGTGGTGGTGGGGTGTGGTGGTGTATAGTGTGGTGGTGGTGGTGGTGGGGTGTGGTGGTGTATAGTGTGGTGGTGGTGGTGGTGGGGTGTGGTGGTGTATAGTGTGTGGGTGGTGGTGGTGGGGTGTGGTGGTGTATAGTGTGGTGGTGGTGGTGGGGTGTGGTGGTGGATAGTGTGTGGTGGTGGTGGTGGGGTGTGGTGGTGTATAGTGTGGTGGTGGTGGTGGTGGGGTGTGGTGGTGTATAGTGTGGTGGTGGTGGTGGTGGGGTGTGTGGTGGTATAGTGTGGTGGTGGTGGTGGTGGGGTGTGGTGGTGTATAGTGTGTGGTGTGGTGGTGGGGTGTGGTGGTGTATAGTGTGTGTGGTGGTGGTGGTGGGTGTGGTGGTGTATAGGGTGGTGGTGGTGGTGGTGGGGTTGGTGGGTATAGTGTGGTGGTGGTGTGTGGGTGTGGTGGTGTATAGTGTGGTGGTGGTGGTGGTGGGTGGTGGTGTATAGTGTGGTGGTGGTGGGGGTGTGGTGGTGTTAGTGTGGTGGTGGTGGTGGTGGGGTGTGGTGTTAGTAGTGGTGGTGGTGGTGGTGGTGGGTGTGGTGGTGTATAGTGTGGGTGGTGGTGGTGGTGGGGTGTGGTGGTTATAGTGTGGTGGTGGTGGTGGTGGGGTGTGTGGTGGTGTATAGTGTGGTGGTGGTGGTGGTGGGGTGGTGGGGTATAGTGTGGTGGTGGTGGTGGTGGTTGTGGTGTGTATAGGTGGTGGTGTGTGTGTGGGGTGTGGTGGTGTATAGTGTGGTGTGGTGGTGGTGGGGTGTGGTGGTGTATGTGTGGTGGTGGTGGTGGGGTTGTGGTGGTGTATAGTGTGGTGTGGTGGGGGTGGGGTGTGGTGGTGTATAGTGTGGTGGTGGTGGTGGTGGGGTGTGGTGGTGTATAGTGTGGTGGTGTGGTGGTGGTGGTGTGTGGTGGTGTATAGTGTGTGGTGGTGGTGGTGGTGGTGGTGGTGTATAGTGTGGTGGTGGTGGTGGTGGGGTTGTTGTGTATAGTGGGGTGTGGTGGTTGTGGTGGGGTGTGGTGGTGTATAGTGTGGTGGTGGTGGTGGTGGGGGTGTGGGTGGTGTATAGGTTGTGGTGGTGGTGGTGGGGGTGTGGTGGTGGTATAGTGTGTGGTGGGGTAGCGTGGGGTGGTGGTGGTGGGGTGTGGTGGTGTATAGTGTGGTGGTGGTGGTGGTGGTGGGGTGTGGTGGTGTAGGTGTGTGGTGGTGGTGGTGGTGGTGTGGTGGTGGTGGGTGTGGTGGTGTATAGTGTGTGGTGGTGGTGGTGGTGGTGGTGGTGGTGGGTGTGGTGGTGTATAGTGTGGTGGTGGTGGGTGGTGTGGTGGTGTATAGTGTGGTGGGGGTGGTGGTGGGGTGGTGGGGGTGTAGTGGTGGTGGTAAAGCGTGGTGGTGGTGGTGGGGTGTGGTGGTGTATAGTGGTGTGGTGGTGGTGTGGTGGGTGTGGTGTGTTAGTGTGGTGGTGGTGGTGGTGTGGTGGTGGGTGTGTATGAGAGTGTGGTGGTGGTGGTGGTGGGGTGTGGTGTATAGTGTGGTGGTGGTGGTGGTGGGGTGTGGTGGTGTATAGTGTGGTGGTGGTGGTGGTCGGGGTGTGGTGGTGTTAGTGTGGTGGTGGGGTGGTGGGGTGTGGTGGTGTATAGTGGTGGTGGTGGTGGTGTGGGTGTGGTGGTGTATGTGTGGTGGTGGTGGTTGGTGGGTGTGGTGGTGTGTAGTGTGGTGGTGGTGGTGGTGGGTGTGGTGGGTATAGTGTGGTGGGGTGGTGGTGGGGTGTGGTGGTGTATAGTGTGGTGGTGGTGGTGGGTGGGGTGTGGTGGGTTGTATAGTGGTGGTGGTGGTGGTGGTGGGGTGTGGTGGTGTTAGTGTGGTGGTGGTGGTGGTGGGGTGTGTGGTGTATAGTGTGGTGGTGGTGGTGGTGGGGTGTGGTGGTGTATAGTGTGGTGGTGGTGGTGGTGGGGTGTGTGGTGGTATAGTGTGGTGGTTGGTGTGGGGGTGTGGTGGTGTATATGTGGTGGTGGTGGTGGTGGGGTGTGTGGTGTATATGTGGTGGTGGTGGTGGTGGGGTGTGGTGGTGTATAGTGTGGTGGTGGTGGTGGTGGGGTGTGGTGGTGTTAGTGTGGTGGTGGTGGTGGGGGTGTGTGGGTATAGTGTGGTGTGGTGGTGGTGGGTGTGGTGGTGTATAGTGTGGTGGTGGTGGTGGTGGTGGGGTGGTGGTGTGTAGTGTGGTGGGTGGTGGTGGGGGTTTGGTGGTGTATAGTGTGGTGGTGGTGTGGTGGTGGGGTGTGGTGGTGTATAGTGTGGGGTTGGTGTGGTGGGGTGTGGTGGTGTATAGTGTGGTGGGGTGGTTGGTGGGGTGTGGTGTGTATAGTGTGGTGGTGGTGGTGGTGGGGTGTGGTGGTGTATAGTGTGGTGGTGTGGTGGTGGTGGTGGTTGTGTTGTATAGTGTGGTGTTGTGTGGTGGGGTGTGGTGGTGGTATGTGTGGTGGTGGTGGTGGTGGGGGTGTGGTGTGTATAGTGTGGTGGTGGTGGTGGTGGGGTGGTGGTGTATAGTGTGGTGGTGGTGGTGGTGGGTGTGGTGTGTATAGTGTGGTGGTGGTGGTGGGGGGGGTGTGGTGGTGATAGTGTGTGGTGGTGGTGGTGGTGTGGTGTGGTGGTGTATAGGGGTGTGGTGGTGGTGGGGTGTGGTGGTATATAGTGTGGTGGTGGGTGGTGAGGGGTTTGGTGGTGTATAGTGTGGTGGTGGTGGTGGTGGGGTGTGGTGGTGTATAGTTGGTGGTGGGGTGGTGGGGGTGTGGTGGTGTATAGTTGTGGGGGATTAGTGTGGGGTGATGTATAGTGTGGTGGTGGTGTATAGTGTGGTGGTGGTGTATAGTGTGGTGGTGTATAGTGTGGTGGTGTATAGTGTGGTGGTGGTGTATAGTGTGGTGGTGGTGTATAGTGTGGTGGTGTATAGTGTGGTGGTGTATAGTGTGGTGGTGGTGTATAGATGTGGTGGTGTAAGGAGTGGTGGTGTATAGTGTGGTGGTGATGGTATAGTGTGGTGGTGGTGTATAGTGTGGTGGTGTATAGTGTGGTGGTGTATAGTGTGGTGGTGATGTATAGTGTGGTGGTGTATAGGTGGTGGTGATGTATAGTGTGGTGGTGGTGTATAGTGTGGTGGTGTATAGTGTGGTGTGGTGTATAGTGTGGTGGTGGTGTATAGTGTGTGGTGTATAGTGTGGTGGTGTATAGTGTGGTGGTGTATAGTGTGGTGGTGGTGTATAGTGTGGTGGTGGTGTATAGTGTGGTGGTGTATAGTGTGGTGGTGATGTATAGTGTGGTGGTGGTGTATAGTGTGGTGGTGTAAGGGTGGTGGTGTATAGTGTGGTGGTGATGTATAGTGTGGTGGTGGTGTATAGTGTGGTGATGTATAGTGTGGTGGTGTATAGTGTGGTGGTGATGTATAGTTGGTGGTGGTGTATAGTGTGGTGGTGGTGTATAGTGTGGTGGTGTATAGTGTGGTGGTGATGTATAGTGTGGTGGTGGTGTATAGTGTGGTGGTGGTGTATAGTGTGGTGGTGTATAGTGTGGTGGTGTAGGGTGGTGGTGGTGTATAGTGTGGTGGTGGTGTATAGTGTGGTGTGGTGTATAGTGTGGTGGTGGTGTATAGTGTGGTGGTGGTGTCTAGTGTGGTGGTGGTGTATAGTGTGGTGGTGTATAGTGTGGTGGTGTATAGTGTGGTGGTGTAAGGGTGGTGGTGTATAGTGTGGTGGTGGTGTATAGTGTGGTGGTGGTGTATAGTGTGGTGGTGGTGTATAGTGTGGTGGTGGTGTATAGTGTGGTGGTGTATAGTGTGGTGGTGGTGGTGGGGTCAAGTGTGGTGGTGGTTATGGTGGTGTGGTGGAGCCCTGCAGCAGCAGCAGTGGAGGCCACGGCAGTGACAACGCGGGGGGACATTGCAGGTGCTGTGCAGAGCGGGGGGGAGGGGGGGCTGCAGAGCGGGGGGGGCTGCAGAGCGGGGGGGGCTGCAGAGCGGGGGGGGGGCTGCAGAGCGGGGGGGGGGGCTGCAGAGCGGGGGGGGGGGGCTGCAAAGCGGGGGGGGGGGCTGCAGAGCGGAGGGGGGGCTGCAGAGCGGGGGGGGGGGGCTGCAGAGCGGGGGGGGGGGGGCTGCAAGGCGTCTCGAGTCCACGACTGGGACTTCTTCTTCTACTTGGCGGGAGCAGTCAGCCAGGACACGCGGGGGGTGGTGGTGGGGGGTGTGGGGGGTGGGGGGGGTGGGGGTGTGGGGGTGGGGGGTGCGTAGTCCCCACCCACCGGCCCACTCTTAGGGTTGCCGCCAGCACAAAGACACTCGACCGCGTCCGCCTGTGACACTGTGCCCGACGTTTCGGGCAACGGCCCTTCTTCACAGCACACAAATAGAGTCATTATTACAGAGACCTGCGAATATGTTGAGGTCGTAGAACCGTCGTGCGGTCAATTTAAAGAGAAAAACGTCGCGAGAAACATTTGCTGGGCAAGGGCTACTACTTTACTTGGCTCAAATTATTGTGCCTCTGTTCGACGGGCGATGATCGCGGTTGCGACGTTGATCCCAACGACGATCGCGACGTGTCGATGATCGCGACGGTGATCGCATCGAGGATCGCGATGGTGATCGCATCAATGATCGCGACGGTGATCGCATCAATGATCGTGACGGTGATCGTGTCAACGATCGCGACGGTGATCGCATCAACGATCGCGACGGTGATCGCATCAATGATCGCGACGGTGATCGCGTCAATGATCGCGACGGTGATCGCGTCAATGATTGCGACGGTGATCGCGTCAATGATCGCGACGGTGATCGTGTCGACGATCGCGACGGTGATCGTGTCGACGATCGTGACGGTGATCGCATCAACGATCGCGACGGTGATCGTGTCGACGATCGTGACGGTGATCGTGTCGACGATCGTGACGGTGATCGCGTCAATGATTGCGACGGTGATCGCATCAACGATCGCGACGGTGATCGTGTCGACGATCGTGACGGTGATCGCATCAATGATCGCGACGGTGATCGCGTCAATGATCGCGACGGTGATCGCATCAACGATCGCGACGGTGATCGCGTCAACGATCGCGACGGTGATCGCATCAATGATCGCGACGGTGATCGCATCGACGATCGCGACGGTGATCGCATCAACGATCGCGACGGTGATCGCGTCAACGATCGCGACGGTGATCGCGTCAACGATCGCGACGGTGATCGCATCAACGATCGCGACGGTGATCGCGTCAACGATCGCGACGGTGATCGCATCAACGATCGCGACGGTGATCGCATCAATGATCGCGACGGTGATCGCGTCAATGATCGCGACGGTGATCGCGTCAACGATCGCGACGGTGATCGCATCAACGATCGCGACGGTGATCGTGTCGACGATCGTGACGGTGATCGCATCAACGATCGCGACGGTGATCGCGTCAACGATCGCGACGGTGATCGCATCAACGATCGCGACGGTGATCGCGTCAACGATCGCGACGGTGATCGCGTCAATGATCGCGACGGTGATCGCGTCAACGATCGCGACGGTGATCGCGTCAACGATCGCGACGGTGATCGCGTCAACGATCGCGACGGTGATCGCATCAACGATCGCGACGGTGATCGCATCAACGATCGCGACGGTGATCGCATCAACGATCGCGACGGTGATCGCGTCAACGATCGCGACGGTGATCGCGTCAACGATCGCGACGGTGATCGCGTCAACGATCGCGACGGTGATCGCGTCAACGATCGCGACGGTGATCGCGTCAATGATCGCGACGGTGATCGCATCAACGATCGCGACGGTGATCGCATCAACGATCGCGATTGTGGGTCAGCGTCGTGCCGGTAACCAGAGCGGGTTGACGGATTCTATCGGCGAAGATCAAACCGCCGCCTTCGACCTTCAAAACCTATCAGCCGATGGATGATGCCTCTAACAACCCAGACAGAGAGTTTTGCGACTTTCGTTTAAATAAACAACAAACAAAACAAACAACAAACAAACGAACAACCGTTTACGTGCGAACACGGCTGCCGGAGGACACGTTCCCGATTTTTTTGGAATGGGAGAAAAACAAAAAAATGTCGCGTGCCACGTGGCCTCAAACATTAAATTACACACGGTCCGATGTATCCCGATACGACGTCACGTGGGACGGGGGGGGGGGGGGGTACGTCACAGGAAATGTGGCCACGGGAAATGACGTCACAGAAAATGCGGTCACGGGAAATGACGTCACTAGTGCATGCTTCCCGCCAAACGTGGTGATGTCACGTGGTAGGGTCGGGGGGGGGCGGTGCTTGTGACGTCATTTTTTGTTAACTTCAAGGCGCGTTAAATAATTTGTGGTGTAAACGATCCGGGGGTAAATCCTGGGGAGAAAAAACATATATCCAAGAATTGTAATTAAAAACTAAAGAGTGGTCGATTTTCATCTAATCCCTCATCACGCGAGCACATTTAAATCTCCCTTTAACGTCAACGTCGCCGATTTTCATCGTTGTAGCGAAATAAATATGCATCCGAAAAACAGAAATACGTCACGCGGAGAATGTACAGCCCCTCGCGGTCCCCGTTATAACACAGTGACAACATCAACATCAGCGGCGAGCGAGCGGGCAGGCGAGATATCCAAACGGATTCCAGAATCCCCCCTCCGTCTCTTAGAATCAACGTCACGCGTTCAGAGTATTTTGGGCTGCTGTAAATGTCCACGTGATGATTAAGCCGGTATCGTTTGCGATAGCCAGGCTACGCTTCTGAAAAAATTAACCCGTAAAAACAAAGTTTTTCACTCTAAATCCTTTATATGCGTGGCGGCTAGAGTCCTCTCGTCCTCTGCCTTGAGATGGCTGCCACCTATGGGTCAGATAATTGTCTGCCAGTATTAAGCAATTGGTAATTAAATATTTAATTTGTTTTCCCTAAACAGTGTAAAATTTTGGAATTTTTTTTTCACGAACATTAATTGTCACGTACAACGAGTCTGTGTGCAAAATGTCAGCTCGATTGGATAACGGGAAGTGGGTTAAAAAACGACCGAAAGATTTGCACGGTCGTAAGCAAGCAAGCAAGCAAGTGAACTTAATATAAAGGATTTAAAAAGAACTCCCAAGCTCGGTCGGATGGGGGCTTAACCTCGTCAAATAAAAAAAAAGTTTAAAATCGCTTTAGTTTCAAGTAGTTGCTTCGCGAAATTCGCAACAGTGCCCGGCGTGGTGAAGTATGGTCAAACAACATGCCCCCCCCCCCACGCTCCCCCCACATCCAACAGGGTCATTGACAACGGGCTGGAAATGATCATCATTCTGATTGGTGGGCGTGCATGCACATACGGGGGAGTCCTCGAGTTACAAACACAATTTGTTGCAAACCCAACAATGCGACGCGTTTAAAAGCCCGTACAGTCGGTGTCATCGTGTTATGGTTCAACAAAAAGGGACCCAATCTGGCGAAGGATCGCTCCGTGAACAAAATCGTCCCGTGGTTCAGCATTCAAGTTTTTGTTTCTGTCACGGAAGCCTGGTTCGTAAGTACAAGCGTTCGTATAGTAAGGGCAGTCGTAAAGTAAGGGCGTTCGTACGTACGGGCGGTCGTAAGTCCGGGCGTTCGTAAGTACGGGCGTTCGTAAGTCCGGGCGTTCGTACGTACGGGCGTTCGTAAAGTAGGGGCGTTCGTAAGTACGGGCGTTCGTAAAGTAGGGGCGTTTGTAAGTACGGGCGTTCGTAAGTACGGGCGTTCGTAAAGTAGGGGCGTTTGTAAGTACAAGCGTTCGTAAAGTAGGGGCGGTCGTAAGTACAGGCGTTCATAAGTAGGGGCGTTCGTAAGTACGGGCGTTCGTAAGTACGGGCGTTCGTAAGTACGAGCGTTCGTAAGTAAGGGCGTTCGTAAGTACGGGCGTTCGTAAGTAGGGGCGTTCATAAGTACGGGCGTTCGTAAGTACGGGCGTTCGTAAGTACGGGCGTTCGTAAGTAGGGGCGTTCATAAGTACGGGCGTTCGTAAGTACGGGCGTTCGTAAGTAAGGGCGTTCGTAAGTAAGGGCGTTCGTAAGTACGGGCGTTCGTAAGTACGGGCGTTCGTAAGTAAGGGCGTTCATAAGTACGGGCGTTCGTAAGTACGAGCGTTCATAAGTAAGGGCATTCGTAAGTACGGGCGTTCGTAAGTACGAGCGTTCGTAAGTACGGGCGTTCGTAAGTAGGGGCGTTCTTAAGTAAGGGCGTTCGTACGTACGGGCGTTCGTAAGTACGGGCGTTCGTAAGTAGGGGCGTTCGTAAGTATGAGCGTTCGTAAGTAGGGGCATTCGTAAGTCGAGGACCACCTGTTGTGTATACAAATAAGACGATGCAGCGTCACGGGCAGTGTACAGGGACGCGCGCCTCCTTCGTGAACGTCTCACGGCTCGCCCGGCGCGGTCGAAATGTTCCGAGAGCATCTCAGAGGATCTCCATTGCCCCCATTTCGTTCGCGGCGAATTACGTTGCTGATTGTGTGTGCGTGAGTATGTGTGTGTGGGGGTTGGTAGTGCAGCGGTTAGCGCGCCGTGCTATAAACCTAGCGACCCGGGTTCGATTTCCGTGTCTGCGTGTGTACACGTGTCTGCGTGTGTACACGTGTCTGCGTGTGTATACGTGTCTGCGTGTGCGAGCGCGTCACTTGGCGGCGTACATGCGATCGATGTCGTGCTGGTAGTGCGTGCATGTACGTGTGTATGTGTCTGTGTGTGTACACGTGTACGTGTGTACGTGTACACGTGTCTGTGTGTACGCGTCACTTGGCGGCGTACATGCGCTCTATGTCGTGCTGGTAGTGCGTGCGCAGTGTGTGTACATGTGTACGTGTGTGTGTACGTGTCTGCGTGTGTACACGTGTCTATGTGTGTGTACGTGTGTGTACGCGTCACTTGGCGGCGTACATGCGCTCTATGTCGTGCTGGTAGTGCGTGCGCAGTGTGTGTACGTGTCTACGTGTGTACACGTGTCTCTGTGTGTGTACGTGTCTGTGTGTACACGCGTCACTTGGCGGCGTACATGCGCTCTATGTCGTGCTGGTAGTGCGTGCGCAGCGCCACGCGCTTCAACTTGAAGGCGTCCGTCACCAGCCCCGTCTCGGGGGTCCACGCCTCGGCGCTCAGACGGACCTTGCGCGGCACCTCGAAGCGCTCCAGCTTCACTGCTCGTGCGCATGGGGGGGGGGGCACGGGGAGGGGCACGGGGGGGGCACGGGGGGGGCAGGGGCAGGGGGGTGAACACACGGAGGGCGACTCACGTCGCACTACGACTCGCGGCTTCAGCTCCGTCCATTCCATTTTGGTGAACGGCGGATTTTGTGAATTCGAAATATTTCCAATTTCAAACCTGCGCCGTGTGATGGTGGTGGGTGCAGTGGTGATGATGGTGGTGGGTGGAGTGGTGTGATGGTGCGTAGAGTGGTGTGACGATGGTGGGTGCAGTGGTGTGATGGTGGTGGTGGGTGGAGTGATGTGACGGTGGTGGGTGGAGTGGTGATGACGGTGGTGGGTGGAGTGGTGTGATGGTGGTGGGTGGAGTGGTGTGACAATGGTGGGTGGAGTGGTGTGACAATGGTGGGTGGAGTGGTGTGATGGTGGTGGGTGGATTGGTGTGATGGTGGTGGGTGCAGTGGTGTGACGGCGGTTGCAGTGACACGACGATGATGATGATGGTGACGATGACGATGATGGTGGTGGTGGTGGTGACGATGATGATGGTGGTGGTGGTGACGATTATGATGGTGATGATGACGATGATGATGATGGTGGTGACGATTATGATGGTGATGATGACGATGATGATGATGGTGGTGACGATTATGATGGTGGTGGTGGTGACGATGATGATCATGATGGTGATGATGATGATGGTGACGATGATCATGATGGTGACGATGATGATGATGATGGTGGTGGTGGTGACGATGATCATGATGGTGATGATGACGATGATGATGGTGGTGACGATTATGATGGTGATGATGACGATGATGATGATGGTGGTGACGATTATGATGGTGATGATGACGATGATGATGATGGTGGTGACGATTATGATGGTGGTGGTGGTGACGATGATGATGATCATGATGGTGATGATGATGATGGTGGTGACGATGATCATGATGGTAACGATGATGATGATGGTGGTGGTGGTGACGATGATCATGATGGTGGTGGTGGTGACGATGACGATGATGATGGTGACGATGACGATGATGGTGATGGTGGTGACGATGATCATGATGGTGACGATGACGATGATGGTGGTGGGCGGGTGGTGCTAGTGCGGCCCCCACCTTTGACGGCCATGTCGCGGATCTCCTGCAGCACCTCGGCCTCCAGCAGGGGGCTGTTGCACACCTCCTCCCAGGAGCCCCCCACACCCTTCTGGCCCGCCAGGTGCGTCAGGCGCACTCGGTTGGGCACCACCAGGCCGATGACGTAGGCCTGCTCGCTGCGCCACACAGCGGCACACGGACGCAGCGAGAGAGACAGAGAGAGAGAGAGACAGAGAGATAGTGAGAGAGAGAGAGAGGCAGACAGACAGAGAGACAGAGAGAGAGATAGTGAGAGAGAGAGACACAGAGAGACAGAGAGAGAGACAGAGAGAGACAGAGAGAGAGAGACAGAGAGAGAGACACAGAGAAAGAGAGACAGAGAAAGAGAGACAGAGAGAGAGAGAGACAGAGAGACAGAGACAGAGAGACAGAGAGAGAGAGACAGAGAGAGAGACACAGAGAGAGAGACAGAGAGAGAGAAACAGAGAGAGAGACAGAGAGAGAGACAGAGAGAGAGAGACAGAGAGATAGTGAGAGAGAGAGAGAGAGTCAGACAGACAGAGACAGACAGAGAGACAGAGAGAGAGATAGTGAGACTTTGACTTTTGAAAACTTATTTCCCCAGCGCAAATTGCGCTGGAATATTGCTGTGCCTTGTAAGCCACTCGGAAGCGACCATTTCTGCAACCAGTGACAAATTAAATTCGTTCAGTGTCAGTGACAATCACCACAAAGCGAACAGCGGCGTCAGTCCCGCACGACTGGACAAGAAAACGGGGGGGGGGGGGAGGGGTCCAAAACGTGTAGATCAGTGCATTCTGCACAACTGTACACAGAGCGTCCTTGGCGCACCCCCATTTCTTCAGAAAGTCACTCTCCCCCTCGGCATGACCGTAATAGGCGAACTCTAACTCGAGCCGCGCCTTTATGAGGGGGGCCTGCACCATCGCCAGCACTCCACAGCCACCGCTGCCGCCTTCCAGCCTCCGCTTCCGGGTCGTATAGATCGCCAGTTTGGCCTGGGCGCACACAAAGTTCGCGACGTGCCGCTTGTCGCCCCCCGTCCCGGTCACTCCGTACACAAAGCCGCTCTCGCAAAACGGGGTGCCCAGTCTCCCGAACACCTCCGCCAGGAAAACGAACAGCGGGGCGAGCCTTTTGCATTTGAGGACACAGAGAGAGAGACAGAGAGAGAGAGACAGAGAGACAGAGAGAGAGAGACAGAGAGAGAGACACAGAGAGAGAGACAGAGAGAGAGACAGAGAGAGAGACACAGAGAGAGAGACAGAGAGAGAGAGAGAGACAGAGAGATAGTGAGAGAGAGAGACAGAGAGAGAGACAGAGAGAGAGACAGAGAGAGAGACACAGAGAGAGAGACAGAGAGAGAGAGAGAGACAGAGAGATAGTGAGAGAGAGAGACAGAGAGAGAGACAGAGAGAGAGACAGAGAGAGAGACAGAGAGACTTTGACTTTTAAACGATTTTATTACTGGGGCGACAATTGCGCCCCAGCCGCTTCTCCAGTCAAAAAAACACCGTGGTCATGCGACCAAGACTCCCTCCGGCGGGTCACGACAGAAGACCGAACAAAAAAGCGACACCCGTGGCACGCACGCCACTCTCGTCGTTCGCGAGCGCGTTGCTCCCTCCCACGCGCCTCACAGCCACTGCACCACTCGCGCGCGTCCCGCCGCCGAACAGTCACGCACACAAAACGGTCACAGGTTTATTGTCAGTATGCCGTTCTCGCAGGTGCAGAGCGCAGAGCCGGCTTCCCACTTCTCCCGAAAGAAGTCGTAGTTTCCGCTCACTCGGCCATAGTATTCATGCTCCAAGTGGAGCCTCGCTCCTATTAGGCCCCTCATCATTGCAACTGTCGAACAGTTGCTGTCTGGGTTTGTGTCGTCTTTGAGTCTTCCCTTTTTCCGTGTCTTATAAATCGCCAGTTTAGCTTGCGCGACGACGAAATTCGCCAGCGTGTGGCGTTTATTTACGCTACGTCGCACCCCGCACACGAGCGTGCTTTCGAAGAAAGGTATCTCCAATTTCTGAAAGACACTCCTTAACGTTTGGTAGAGCGGTGCCAGTCTCCGACACTTTACATACATGTGGGCGAGGTCCTCCCTCTGGCCGCAAAAGACGCACGCGTCGGATGCTCCCGGGTTGACTCGCTCCTCCCACGCCGCCGAGGGTAGGGTCCAGTGGGCCAACCTCCATTGGAGGTCCCCGCTTCGCTTTGCCACCGGGGCCTTGTACATCTCAGCCCACTGAGGGGTGACATCAATCAGTGGGGGGAACACCTTTGCCCACTTCGTGCAGGGCAGGTCCTCAAGGGCTCGCCGGTGTAAGACCTTCACGCAGCAGTTGTACAGCGCCTTCTTGGAGGCGCTCTTCAGGGCGCCGCCCTCACAGTTCTCGAGTTTTAACAGCATCCCAGTGTCACTTCGCCCAGCGGGCTGTACACCGGCGATGCGCAGCTCCGGAAAGGCGGGAGGGGACGTGTGATCGTGGCCTGTGTCGTCTGGTGCATTCAAGTGTAGGTGCAGGCCTTTGGCCACTGTGAGTGTCGCACGCAGTATTTTTTCTCCGGCCAGTGCAGTGCGAAGGCCCACGGTTCGGCTTATTTCGGCCGCATTTTTCCATTTGCGGCCTCCCTCGCGGTTTTCCACAAGGTCCCTGACCGCCCGCACTCCGGCTGTGGCGAAACGGTGTGCCATCGTCTTCTCTTGCCGGATGTCTGCAAAAAGGTCATTGTAGAACAGGGGTTCTTCCATGAAGGCGCCCATGCCACCGTACGGGTCCTCTCTCTTCCACTCCAAGCTCCGCCACGCCTCCACAACGCTGCGATAGTACAGGGGGAGCCCCGTGCAGTCAATGCGGGCGAGGTCCGCCAGGAAGAGTTCTTTCCCGTATCCAAGCCGTCCCCCTGCGTGCCTCAGCAGGGCAGCGGCCAGTGACTTCCACGGTGCCTCGTCCGGGTCGTAGAGCAGGCTCTTCACAGCCTGAAGGCGGAACACCATAATCCGGGCGGCGACGTCCGTGAGTCCCTGCCCGCCCTCGTCCAACGGCAGGTGCAAGACACCCGGCCTCAGCCAGTGTTTGGCTGCCCAGACGAAATCAACGAGCGCTCTGTTCGCCTTCACGATCAGCCATCTGGGGGGCTGGAGGACCTTCGTCGTGTGCCACAATATAGAGGCAGCGAGATTGTTCGCGACCAGTGTCCTCCCCCGAAAGGACAAGTGCTGTAGGAAGTGCTGCCACGCTCCCAACTTTGCCTCGAGCCTCTCGAGCAGGTCCGCCCAGTTTTTCCGGACCGTTTGCGGGTCGCCCAGGTACACTCCGAGGTATCGGACCCCGTCCTCCCGCCACGCTACCCCGCCCGGAAGGGTCCCTAACTGTGTGGGGTTCTGTGGTCCGACCCTCAGCGCCGTGCACTTCTGCCAGTTTACTTTGGCACTCGTGGCTCTTTCATAGTTCCCTACAGCCCGGCTCAGCGCGGCGACGTCGTCTTGGCTTCTAATCACCACGCACACGTCGTCCGCGTACGCCGAAAGTTTTACGCTCACCTCCCCGGGTCCAGGAATATCCAGCCCGGTCAGGGCGTTCCTTAAGCTCTCGAGGAGCGGCTCCAGCGACAGCGCATAAAGGAGCCCTGACAGGGGGCACCCCTGTCTTACTCCCCTTGTCACAGGGAAGGGCCGGCTCAGTCGCTGGTTTATTTTAAGCATGCTGTGGACATTGGCGTACAGCAGTCTGACGTATTTCGTAAAGGCGGTGCCGAGGCCGAGAGAGAGCAGGAGTTTCTCCAGATACCCATGGTCCACTCTATCAAAGGCCTTCTCCTGGTCCATGAAGAGTAGCCCCACCGCCATGTTCTGCATTTCGGCCATGGATATGACATCCCTTACGGTGTGTATGTTGCTATGAATGCTGCGACCCGGGACACAATAAGTCTGTTCGCTCCGTATGATGAGCCCCGCCACCATCTTTAGGCGGTTCGCCACGGCCTTGGCAATGATCTTATAATCTGTGCACAACAGCGAGACGGGCCGCCAGTTCCGAATTTGCTGCAGGTCGCCTTTTTTCGGCAGCAGTGTGATCACTGCCCTCCTGCAGCTCAGAGGCATCTCTCCCCTTCTTAGACTATCCTCTAACATTTCTATCAGACAAGGGCCGAGCATATCCCAGAACGCCGCATAGAATTCCACCGGCAGTCCGTCAATTCCCGGCGCTTTCCCTCTCGGCAGCCCCTCCATGGCGACGCGCAGCTCTTCCACGGTAAAGGGCTTCCCCAGCCTCTCCCTTTCCTCGCACCCTAGGGTGGCGTTTCCCTTCAGGAGCTCCTCGACCGCTCCCTGCTGCGTATGTTCGCTCTGGAGCAGGTCAGAGTAATAGCGCGTGGCGATCTCTCTGATTTCTTTCTCGTCTGTCGTCGCCCCTTCATCGGTGGACAGGCTCAGGATGGCGTTGCCATTGCGTGAGGGCGCGGAGGAGGTTTTTCTGCTTTCTCCGAGTCTGAAGAAGTATTTTGAAGGCGAGTCTGTGTACGTGAGGTGCTGCATCTTCTTCCTCAGGAAGGAGGCGTGCGCTTGTTTGTCCGTGACGTTTCTGAAGAGTTGACGCCGTTCCAACAGGAGGGGGAGCGGCTCAGCCCTGTCCTCGTGCGCGTTCGTTGCTGCACCTGTCTCGGCTTCAAGTTGCAGCAACTCGTCTGCCAGGCGCCCCACCGCATCGCGTTTGACGGCAGCCCTCTGTCCCGCGAGTTGCAGGCTGAGTGCTCGCACTTGTGTTTTCAAGGTCTCCCACCCCTGCTGGCCGGAGCTGGAGCCGGAGGCGGCCTGCTCCCTCCTCCAGTGCGGCCAGCAGGCCACGAAGGCCGTCTTGAACGCTTTCTCGTCCAACTGCTCCACGTCCATCCGCCAGTAGGGGCAGCGGCGCGACTCTCCATAGACTTGCAGCGACGTCGACATTAGATGATGGTCGGAGAACCCCGATGGATCTATTCTACTGTTGCTCAGCCGGTTCACCCCTTCTTTGTTTATATATATCCTGTCGAGTCTGGCTAGGCTTACTTTCCCTTGGGCAGACCCGCGGTGCCATGTGTACTGTCGTTGAGACGGGTGTTGCAGCCTCCACGCGTCTGTAAAGCCGCAGTGTCGCAGAATTTTTGCGAGTGGACGTGCGGATTCCGGGTGTGGTTCCGGGCCGTTTCGGTCAAGTGCTGGGTCTAGGGTGCAGTTCCAATCGCCCCCTACGACTGCTATTACTTCCTCCTCGTTGCATTTTATTAACGTGCGGCGGAGTGCGTTGGTGAAAAACACCCCTCTCTCTCTGCTCTTGCTGGGTGCGTACACGTTTATAATTCTGTACTTCATGCCACCCGTGCACAAAGTCATAGATATTAGGTGTGCCGCCAGAATTTCCTTGTACACCAGTCCCTCTGGGGCGAACCCTTGTCTGAGCAGGATCGCAACGCCCGCATGATGGTCCTCCCCCGTGACTAAAAAATCCTGGGGGTGTCATCAAGGTGCTGTCGCTGATTGTGCAGAGAGGCGTCGAGGTGGGTCTCCTGCAGGAGCATCACGTCCACCTTGTGTTCGTCCGCAAAGGTGCGAATACGGTGCCACCTCTCGCCACCCTCTGGCTCCATTGCAATTCAGGCTTGCAATCTTGATTCTGATGTTAAAGGCCATCGCGGTTTCAATTGTCACTCGTTACAATCGACCCTGGGGGGGGGGTCTTGGAAGAGGAGCTGCTCGTTCTTCATTGTTTGCGCTATTTTCTTCAGTCGGAAGACCTCCTGCTTCGTGAAGGCGTACCACTCCGGTTTGCTCACTATTTTCCGGGTCGTCTTCAAGAAGCCCCTTATGTCGGGGAAAGTCTCCGTATGTACGATCTTCCGCTTGTTGTAACTTTTCTCGAGGTGAAGGCGGATTTCCTCGGGCGCGGTACTCCCGTTCTGCCGCCACGCTGGAGTAGCTTGTTTCGCTCGCGGTCCCGTCCACCTCGTATTCTGCCTCCGCGTCGTCCGCATTTTCCTCTATGGCCTCATAGTCTCCGGTTGGGTCGGTTGCTCCGAGGCCACTCCCGAGTCCATCTGGCTCTCCGCCATGGTTTTCCCCTCTCGTGCTCCGTCGGGCAGGGGGGGGGCGGGTGTTGTCTCCGAGCCCCTTTTGTTTGACGAGCACTTCTTCAACGTCCGGCTCTTCTCCTTCTCCCTCTAGGGGAGGGGGGGTGGCCGGGTCCAGCTCGGGTGGTCGTTCTCCCCCCCTGCTTCCGTCAAGCGAGTCGGCTCCGTTAGTGGTCGCCCTCGCGGACACCTGCGGCTCGGTCCCGTCACCGCCGGCTGCTATTGCGCTGCGGCGGCCGTGCAGCTCGTCGCTGCTTGCCGCCACTGCAGCTGCCTTCACCTCCGGTCATGTGCCGTCGCTGTGGCCACGGTGCGTTTCGGCCGGGTGCCACCGCCTCCTTTCTCTGCGGCGTCCCTCCTGGCCTTCCTTTTCCGCGTCCGCGTCTCGACGACGGTGAACTCCCCTTCCCCGTCGTCGTCCATCGTATTATCGCAGCCTACTTCATCGTCGGCGGGAGGGTGTCCGCTGCTGCTGCTGTTGTCGCTGCTGCCGTACGCCCTCCCCCTCCTGCTGCTGCTGCTGTAGCTGCTGCTGCTGCTGCAGCTGCTGCTGCTGCTGCAGCTGCTGCTGCTGCTGCTGTTGCTGCTGCTGCTGCCGCGCTGCTGCTGCTGGCTGCTGCCGCCGTTGGAGGGCGGCGGCGGTGGCGGCGGCATTTGCTGCGGCGGTGGCGGCGATGTCGCCCGTTGCCGCTGTCGCGACGGCAGCGGTGGCGGTGCCTGCTGCGGCCGTTGTTGTGGCCCTTCGGCCCCCCGCGGTGGTGCTGCCTCAGGCGGCACCGTCTTTACCTTCTTTTCCTTCGGGCAAACCCTACGGGTGTGCCCTGTGCCACCACAACCCGTAGCATCGTGGCGCCGCCGACGATGCATATACCGTGTAGGTGTGCCCTTCTAACGTGTACTTGAAGTTTAAGTCCACGTCCGCTGTCCCATCCTTGGGGATTATATACACCTGGCGTTGTGAGGACATCACGTGCGCCAGCTTCGGGTTCCGAGGTCTGAGCGGCAGCATCGTCACGTTCGTACTACCGTCCGAACCGTTGGAGATCCTGCTTCAGTGTCGCGCCTTTTAGAAAAGGGGGGGCTCCCGAGATGATCACCCGGGTGGCTGGTGTTGAGAGCGAGGTGCACTGTACGTACACGTCCACAGACGGTGATCCCCGTCTTCTGCCAGGCTCGCCACCATCCCCTCTTCTCCACGTACACGACCACGCCGCGGTCCTGCCTTTGTGCGAGCCAGGACACCGGCGGAGCCCACGCACTCGGCTACCGCGCTCTGCGACGGGCCTCGGCTGTGGTCCTCGGGCGGCGGGAAGCAGAGTCACCCCCGTTCCCCCTCGCTAGGACACTCTAGCCTGGGGTACTGCGCCATGATAATGCTGAGAAACTCAGGGCGTCACCCCCCGGCTAATGTGAGAAATAAACGTAATAAAAAACAGAAAGCAAGAAGTTAATAAGCCCCACACAAACCAAACACACAACAGCACACAACCGAACAAACGACTAGGCAGACAGACAGACAAACAAAACCAACAAACACACGGACAAACAAACACACCAACCACCCACACCAACCAGCCGACCAGCAAACAAAGAAAACGAACAAACCAACAAACAATAAAACGAGAGACGACCGAAAACGCACCAACAAACCACCAAACACGCCACACCACACACAACACCAACCACACCACACCAACCACACCACACCAACCAGCCGACAAGCAAACAAAAAACGAACAATCCACAAACAACAAACAGAGACAAACGAAAACCGCACTAACAAACACCAGGCAAACAAGCACACCAACCACACCACACCAACCACCACACCATCCATCCGACAAGTAAACGAATAAAACGAACAGTCAACAAAAAGAACAGACAGACAAACGAACAACCACACAGACAAACACACAGACAGATGAACAACAGCAGTATTAAAACTGCTACTATCGCAGGCTAATACACACGAAGAAAAGACACAGGTTCACCTCTCTCTAGGGCCGGGCTCAGGCTTTCACCTGAGCCCAGGCCTCCATTCACACCCACGTTGGAGCAGGAGCAACAGGTGTGTGCGGCCGCACCCACAGAGACACAGAGAGAGAGAGAGATAGAGAGAGAGAGAGAGAGACAGAGACACAGAGAG
>NC_083835.1:7142171-7149671 GCF_015708825.2 Lethenteron reissneri
GTGTGTACGTGTGTGTACGACTTCCTTGGCGGCGTACATGCGCTCTATGTCGTGCTGGTAGTGCGTGCGCAGTGTGTGTACGTGTGTACGTGTCTACGTGTGTACACGTGTCTCTGTGTGTTACGTGTCTGTGTGTACACGCGTCCTTGGCGGCGTACATGCGCTCTATGTCGTGCTGGTAGTGCGTGCGCAGCGCCACGCGCTTCAACTTGAAGGCGTCCGTCACCAGCCCCGTCTCGGGGGTCCACGCCTCGGCGCTCAGACGGACCTTGCGCGGCACCTCGAAGCGCTCCAGCTTCACTGCTCGTGCGCATGGGGGGGGGGGGCACGGGGAGGGGCACGGGGGGGGCACGGGGGGGCAGGGGCAGGGGGGTGAACACACGGAGGGCGACTCACGTCCGCACTACGACTCGCGGCTTCAGCTCCGTCCATTCCTTTTGGTGAACGGCGGATTTTGTGGAATTCGAAATATTTCCAATTTCAAACCTGCGCCGTGTGATGGTGGTGGGTTGCAGTGTGATGATGGTGGTGGGTGGAGTGGTGTGATGGTGCGTAGAGTGGTGTGGACGATGGTGGGTGCAGTGGTGTGATGGTGGTGGTGGGTGGGAGTGATGTGACGGTGGTGGGTGGAGTGGTGATGACGGTGGTGGGTGGAGTGGTGTGATGGTGGTGGGTGGAGTGGTGTGACAATGGTGGGTGGAGTGGTGTGACAATGGTGGGTGGAGTGGTGTGATGGTGGTGGGTGGATTGGTGTGATGGTGGTGGGTGCAGTGGTGTGACGGCGGTTGCAGTGACACGACGATGATGATGATGGTGACGATGACGATGATGGTGGTGGTGGTGGTGACGATGATGATGGTGGTGGTGGTGACGATTATGATGGTGATGATGACGATGATGATGATGGTGGTGACGATTATGATGGTGATGATGACGATGATGATGATGGTGGTGACGATTATGATGGTGGTGGTGGTGACGATGATGATCATGATGGTGATGATGATGATGGTGACGATGATCATGATGGTGACGATGATGATGATGATGGTGGTGGTGGTGACGATGATCATGATGGTGATGATGACGATGATGATGGTGGTGACGATTATGATGGTGATGATGACGATGATGATGATGGTGGTGACGATTATGATGGTGATGATGACGATGATGATGATGGTGGTGACGATTATGATGGTGGTGGTGGTGACGATGATGATGATCATGATGGTGATGATGATGATGGTGGTGACGATGATCATGATGGTAACGATGATGATGATGGTGGTGGTGGTGACGATGATCATGATGGTGGTGGTGGTGACGATGACGATGATGATGGTGACGATGACGATGATGGTGATGGTGGTGACGATGATCATGATGGTGACGATGACGATGATGGTGGTGGGCTGGTGGTGCTAGTGCGGCCCCCACCTTTGACGGCCATGTCGCGGATCTCCTGCAGCACCTCGGCCTCCAGCAGGGGGCTGTTGCACACCTCCTCCCAGGAGCCCCCCACACCCTTCTGGCCCGCCAGGTGCGTCAGGCGCACTCGGTTGGGCACCACCAGGCCGATGACGTAGGCCTGCTCGCTGCGCCACACAGCGGCACACGGACGCAGCGAGAGAGACAGAGAGAGAGAGAGAACAGAGAGATAGTGAGAGAGAGAGAGAGGCAGACAGACAGAGAGACAGAGAGAGAGATAGTGAGAGAGAGAGACACAGAGAGACAGAGAGAGAGACAGAGAGAGACAGAGAGAGAGAGACAGAGAGAGAGACACAGAGAAGAGAGACAGAGAAGGAGAGACAGAGAGAGAGAGAGACAGAGAGACAGAGACAGAGAGACAGAGAGAGAGAGACAGAGAGAGAGACACAGAGGAGAGACAGAGAGAGAGACACAGAGAGAGAGACAGAGAGAGAGACAGGAGAGAGAGAGACAGAGAGATAGTGAGAGAGAGAGAGAGAGTCAGACAGGACAGAGACAGACAGAGAGACAGAGAGAGAGATAGTGAGACTTTGACTTTTGAAAACTTTATTTCCCCAGCGCAAATTGCGCTGGAATATTGCTGTGCCTTGTAGGCCACTCGGAAGCGACCATTTCTGCAACCAGTGGACAAATTAAATTCGTTCAGTGTCAGTGACAATCACCCCAAAGCGAACAGCGGCGTCAGTCCCGCACGACCTGGACCAAGGAAAACGGGGGGGGGGGAGGGGTCCAAACGTGTAGATCAGTGCATTCTGCACAACTGTACACAGAGCGTCCTTGGCGCACCCCCATTTCTTCAGAAAGTCACTCTCCCCCTCGGCATGACCGTAATAGGCGAACTCTAACTCGAGCCGCGCCTTATGAGGGGGGCCTGCACCATCGCCAGCACTCCACAGCCACCGCTGCCGCCTTCCAGCCTCCGCTTCCGGGTCGTATAGATCGCCAGTTTGGCCTGGGCGCACACAAAGTTCGCGACGTGCCGCTTGTCGCCCCCCGTCCCGGTCACTCCGTACACAAAGCCGCTCTCGCAAAACGGGGTGCCCAGTCTCCCGAACACCTCCGCCAGGAAAACGAACAGCGGGGCGAGCCTTTTGCATTTGAGGACACAGAGAGAGAGACAGAGAGAGAGAGACAGAGAGACAGAGAGAGAGAGACAGAGAGAGAGACACAGAGAGAGAGACAGAGAGAGAGACAGAGAGAGAGACACAGAGAGAGAGACAGAGAGAGAGAGAGAGACAGAGAGATAGTGAGAGAGAGAGACAGAGAGAGAGACAGAGAGAGACAGAGAGAGACAGAGAGAGACAGAGAGAGAGAGACAGAGAGAGAGAGAGAGAGACACAGAGAGAGAGACAGAGAGAGACACAGAGAGAGACACAGAGACTTTTTGACTTTTAAAACGATTTTATTACTGGGGCGACAATTGCGCCCCAGCCGCTTCTCCAGTCAAAAAAACACCGTGGTCATGCGACCAAGACTCCCTCCGGCGGGTCACGACAGAAGACCGAACAAAAAAGCGACACCCGTGGCACGCACGCCACTCTCGTCGTTCGCGAGCGCGTTGCTCCCTCCCACGCCGCCGAACAGTCACGCACACAAAACGGTCACAGGTTTATTGTCAGTATGCCGTTCTCGCAGGTGCAGAGCGCAGAGCCGGCTTCCCACTTCTCCCGAAAGAAGTCGTAGTTTCCGCTCACTCGGCCATAGTATTCATGCTCCAAGTGGAGCCTCGCTCCTATTAGGCCCCTCATCATTGCAACTGTCGAACAGTTGCTGTCTGGGTTTGTGTCGTCTTTGAGTCTTCCCTTTTTCCGTGTCTTATAAATCGCCAGTTTAGCTTGCGCGACGACGAAATTCGCCAGCGTGTGGCGTTTATTTACGCTACGTCGCACCCCGCACACGAGCGTGCTTTCGAAGAAAGGTATCTCCAATTTCTGAAAGACACTCCTTAACGTTTGGTAGAGCGGTGCCAGTCTCCGACACTTTACATACATGTGGGCGAGGTCCTCCCTCTGGCCGCAAAAGACGCACGCGTCGGATGCTCCCGGGTTGACTCGCTCCTCCCACGCCGCCGAGGGTAGGGTCCAGTGGGCCAACCTCCATTGGAGGTCCCCGCTTCGCTTTGCCACCGGGGCCTTGTACATCTCAGCCCACTGAGGGGTGACATCAATCAGTGGGGGGAACACCTTTGCCCACTTCGTGCAGGGCAGGTCCTCAAGGGCTCGCCGGTGTAAGACCTTCACGCAGCAGTTGTACAGCGCCTTCTTGGAGGCGCTCTTCAGGGCGCCGCCCTCACAGTTCTCGAGTTTTAACAGCATCCCAGTGTCACTTCGCCCAGCGGGCTGTACACCGGCGATGCGCAGCTCCGGAAAGGCGGGAGGGGACGTGTGATCGTGGCCTGTGTCGTCTGGTGCATTCAAGTGTAGGTGCAGGCCTTTGGCCACCGTGAGTGTCGCACGCAGTATTTTTTCTCCGGCCAGTGCAGTGCGAAGGCCCACGGTTCGGCTTATTTCGGCCGCATTTTTCCATTTGCGGCCTCCCTCGCGGTTTTCCACAAGGTCCCTGACCGCCCGCACTCCGGCTGTGGCGAAACGGTGTGCCATCGTCTTCTCTTGCCGGATGTCTGCAAAAAGGTCATTGTAGAACAGGGGTTCTTCCATGAAGGCGCCCATGCCACCGTACGGGTCCTCTCTCTTCCACTCCAAGCTCCGCCACGCCTCCACAACGCTGCGATAGTACAGGGGGAGCCCCGTGCAGTCAATGCGGGCGAGGTCCGCCAGGAAGAGTTCTTTCCCGTATCCAAGCCGTCCCCCTGCGTGCCTCAGCAGGGCAGCGGCCAGTGACTTCCACGGTGCCTCGTCCGGGTCGTAGAGCAGGCTCTTCACAGCCTGAAGGCGGAACACCATAATCCGGGCGGCGACGTCCGTGAGTCCCTGCCCGCCCTCGTCCAACGGCAGGTGCAAGACACCCGGCCTCAGCCAGTGTTTGCCTGCCCAGACGAAATCAACGAGCGCTCTGTTCGCCTTCACGATCAGCCATCTGGGGGGCTGGAGGACCTTCGTCGTGTGCCACAATATAGAGGCAGCGAGATTGTTCGCGACCAGTGTCCTCCCCCGAAAGGACAAGTGCTGTAGGAAGTGCTGCCACGCTCCCAACTTTGCCTCGAGCCTCTCGAGCAGGTCCGCCCAGTTTTTCCGGACCGTTTGCGGGTCGCCCAGGTACACTCCGAGGTATCGGACCCCGTCCTCCCGCCACGCTACCCCGCCCGGAAGGGTCCCTAACTGTGTGGGGTTCTGTGGTCCGACCCTCAGCGCCGTGCACTTCTGCCAGTTTACTTTGGCACTCGTGGCTCTTTCATAGTTCCCTACAGCCCGGCTCAGCGCGGCGACGTCGTCTTGGCTTCTAATCACCACGCACACGTCGTCCGCGTACGCCGAAAGTTTTACGCTCACCTCCCCGGGTCCAGGAATATCCAGCCCGGTCAGGGCGTTCCTTAAGCTCTCGAGGAGCGGCTCCAGCGACAGCGCATAAAGGAGCCCTGACAGGGGGCACCCCTGTCTTACTCCCCTTGTCACAGGGAAGGGCCGGCTCAGTCGCTGGTTTATTTTAAGCATGCTGTGGACATTGGCGTACAGCAGTCTGACGTATTTCGTAAAGGCGGTGCCGAGGCCGAGAGAGAGCAGGAGTTTCTCCAGATACCCATGGTCCACTCTATCAAAGGCCTTCTCCTGGTCCATGAAGAGTAGCCCCACCGCCATGTTCTGCATTTCGGCCATGGATATGACGTCCCTTACGGTGTGTATGTTGCTATGAATGCTGCGACCCGGGACACAATAAGTCTGTTCGCTCCGTATGATGAGCCCCGCCACCATCTTTAGGCGGTTCGCCACGGCCTTGGCAATGATCTTATAATCTGTGCACAACAGCGAGACGGGCCGCCAGTTCCGAATTTGCTGCAGGTCGCCTTTTTTCGGCAGCAGTGTGATCACTGCCCTCCTGCAGCTCAGAGGCATCTCTCCCCTTCTTAGACTATCCTCTAACATTTCCATCAGACAAGGGCCGAGCATATCCCAGAACGCCGCATAGAATTCCACCGGCAGTCCGTCAATTCCCGGCGCTTTCCCTCTCGGCAGCCCCTCCATGGCGACGCGCAGCTCTTCCACGGTAAAGGGCTTCCCCAGCCTCTCCCTTTCCTCGCACCCTAGGGTGGCGTTTCCCTTCAGGAGCTCCTCGACCGCTCCCTGCTGCGTATGTTCGCTCTGGAGCAGGTCAGAGTAATAGCGCGTGGCGATCTCTCTGATTTCTTTCTCGTCTGTCGTCGCCCCTTCATCGGTGGACAGGCTCAGGATGGCGTTGCCATTGCGTGAGGGCGCGGAGGAGGTTTTGCTGCTTTCTCCGAGTCTGAAGAAGTATTTTGAAGGCGAGTCTGTGTACGTGAGGTGCCGCATCTTCTTCCTCAGGAAGGAGGCGTGCGCTTGTTTGTCCGTGACGTTTCTGAAGAGTTGACGCCGTTCCAACAGGAGGGGGAGCGGCTCAGCCCTGTCCTCGTGCGCGTTCGTTGCTGCACCTGTCTCGGCTTCAAGTCGCAGCAACTCGTCTGCCAGGCGCCCCACCGCATCGCGTTTGACGGCAGCCCTCTGCCCCGCGAGTTGCAGGCTGAGCGCTCGCACTTGTGTTTTCAAGGTCTCCCACCCCTGCTGGCCAGAGCTGGAGCCGGAGGCGGCCTGCTCCCTCCTCCAGTGCGGCCAGCAGGCCACGAAGGCCGTCTTGAACGCTTTCTCGTCCAACTGCTCCACGTCCATCCGCCAGTAGGGGCAGCGGCGCGACTCTCCATAGACTTGCAGCGACGTCGACATTAGATGATGGTCGGAGAACCCCGATGGATCTATTCTACTGTTGCTCAGCCGGTTCACCCCTTCTTTGTTTATATATATCCTGTCGAGTCTGGCTAGGCTTACTTTCCCTTGGGCAGACCCGCGGTGCCATGTGTACTGTCGTTGGGACGGGTGTTGCAGCCTCCACGCGTCTGTAAAGCCGCAGTGTCGCAGAATTTTTGCGAGTGGACGTGCGGATTCCGGGTGTGGTTCCGGGCCGTTTCGGTCAAGTGCTGGGTCTAGGGTGCAGTTCCAATCGCCCCCTACGACTGCTATTACTTCCTCCTCGTTGCATTTTATTAACGTGCGGCGGAGTGCGTTGGTGAAAAACACCCCTCTCTCTCTGCTCTTGCTGGGTGCGTACACGTTTATAATTCTGTACTTCATGCCACCGTGCACAAAGTCCATAGATATTAGGTGTGCCGCCAGAATTTCCTTGTACACCAGTCCCTCTGGGGCGAACCCTTGTCTGAGCAGGATCGCAACGCCCGCATGATGGTCCTCCCCGTGACTAAAAAATCCTGGGGTGTCATCAAGGTGCTGTCGCTGATTGTGCAGAGAGGCGTCGAGGTGGGTCTCCTGCAGGAGCATCACGTCCACCTTGTGTTCGTCCGCAAAGGTGCGAATACGGTGCCACCTCTCGCCACCTCTGGCTCCATTGCAATTCAGGCTTGCAATCTTGATTCTGATGTTAAAGGCCATCGCGGTTTCAATTGTCACTCGTTACATCGACCCTGGGGGGGGGGTCTTGGAAGAGGAGCTGCTCGTTCTTCATTGTTTGCGCTATTTTCTTCAGTCGGAAGACCTCCTGCTTCGTGAAGGCGTACAACTCCGGTTTGCTCACTATTTTCCGGGTCGTCTTCAAGAAGCCCTTTATGTCGGGGAAAGTCTCCGTATGTACGATCTTCCGCTTGTTGTAACTTTTCTCGAGGTGAAGGCGGATTTCCTCGGGCGCGTACTCCCGTTCTGCCGCCACGCTGGAGTAGCTTGTTTCGCTCGCGGTCCCGTCCACCTCGTATTCTGCCTCCGCGTCGTCCGCATTTTCCTCTATGGCCTCATAGTCTCCGGTTGGGTCGGGTTGCTCCGAGGCACTCCCGAGTCCAATCTGGCTCTCCGCCATGGTTTTCCCCTCTCGTGC
>NC_083835.1:7154671-7169671 GCF_015708825.2 Lethenteron reissneri
TGAAGGTGGTGGTGGTGGCGATGGTGAAGGTGGTGGTGGTGATGATGGTAAAGGTGGTGGTGGTGACGGTGGTGAGGGTGGTGGTGGTGACGATGGTGAGGGTGGTGGTGGTGAAGGTGGTGGTGGTGGCGATGGTGAAGGTGGTGGTGGTGATGATGGTAAAGGTGGTGGTGGTGACGGTGGTGAAGGTGGTGGTGGTGGCGATGGTGAAGGTGGTGGTGGTGGCAATGGTGAAGGTGGTGGTGATGATGGTGGAGGTGGTGGCGGTGACGATGGTGAAGGTGGTGGTGGTGATGATGGTAAAGGTGGTGGTGGTGACGGTGGTGAAGGTGGTGGTGGTGAAGGTGGTGGTGGTGATGATGGTGGAGGTGGTGGCGGTGACGATGGTGATGGTGGTGACGATGGTGAAGGTGGTGGTGGTGACGGTGGTGAAGGTGGTGGTGGTGAAGGTGGTGGTGGTGATGATGGTGGAGGTGGTGGCGCTGGCGATGGTGAAGGTGGTGGTGGTGACGATGAAGGTGGTGGTGACGATGGTGAAGGTGGTGGTGGTGGTGACGATGCTGAAGGTGGTGGTGAAGGTGGTGGTTGTGATGGTGGTGAAGGTGGTGGTGGTGACGATGGTGGTGGTGGTGACGGTGGTGGTGGTGGTGATGGTGGTGGTGGTTGTGGTTTTGGTGGTGACGGTGACGGTGACCTCACCGATGACCTGCAGGCACCCGTCTGGGTGCATCTGGCCGATGTCGCCGGTGCAGAACCAGCGCTGGCCGCTCGCCGGCTCGGTGAAGAAGTCTTCGGCGGTCCGGCGCTCGTCCCGGTAGTAACCCACGGCAACGTTGCCCCCCCCCACCAGGATCTCCCCCCGCGGGTACGGACGGTCGGTCACGCGGTAGCCGCCTGCAACCACGGGGGGGGGGGGAGGAGGAGGGGGGAGGGAGAGGGAGGAGGGGGGGGAAGGGGGGGAGAGAGGGAGGAGGAGGGGGAGGGAGGAGGGAGAGGGGGAGGAGGAGGGGAGAGAGGGAGGAGGGGGAGGAAGAGGTGGGGAGGAGGAGGGGGGGGATAGGGAGGAGGGAGGGAGAGGGAGGAGGGGGGGAGAGGGAGGAGGGGGAGGAAGGGGGGGGAGGAGGAGGGGGGGAGGAGGAGGGGGAAGGGAGAGGGAGGGGGAGTGGAGGGGGGGAGGAGGGGGGGGAGAGGGAGGGGGGGAGAGGGAGGAGTGGGAGGAAGAGGGGGGGAGAGGAGGGGGGGAGAGGAGGGGGGGAAAAAGGGGGAGAGGAGAGGGGGAGGGTGTTGGTGGTGATGGTGGAGGTGATGGTGGTGGAGGTGATGGTGGTGGAGGTGATGGTGGTGGAGGTGATGGTGGAGGTGATGGTGGTGATGGTGGTGGTGGAGGTGATGGTGGTGGAGGTGATGATGGTGGAGGTGATGGTGGTGATGGAGGTGATGGTGGTGGTGTAGGTGATGGTGGAGGTGATGGTGGAGGTGATGGTGGTGGTGGTGGAGGTGGTGGAGGTGATGGTGGTGGTGGTGGAGGTGGTGGAGGTGATGATGGTGGAGGTGATGGTGGTGATGGAGGTGATGGTGGTGGAGGTGATGGTGGTGATGGAGGTGATGGTGGTGGTGTAGGTGATGGTGGAGGTGATGGTGGTGGCGGTGATGGTGGTGGAGGTGATGGTGGAAGTGATGGTGGAGTGTGTGGTGCTCCCTCACCCTCTTCCCAGTCTCTGAGTTTGATCTCACAGCAGCTGAGTGGCGCTCCCACACGGCACGTACTGAAATCACACACTGAGCACACACACACACACGTCATACACACACACAGTCACATCACACACACAGTCACATCACACACACACAGCATCACACACACACACAGCCACATCACACACACACAGTCACATCACACACACACACAGTCACATCACACACATACACAGTCACATCACACACACACACAGCACCATCACACACACACACAGTCACATCACACACACACACAGTCACATCACACACACACACAGCACCATCACACACACAGTCACATCACACACACACACAGTCACATCACACACACAGCATCACACACACACAGTCACATCACACACACACACAGTCACATCACACACACAGCACACACACACACACAGTCACATCACACACACAGCATCACACACACACACAGTCACATCACACACACACAGTCACATCACACACACACACAGTCACATCACACACACACACAGTCACATCACACACACACACAGCACCATCACACACACACACAGCACACACACACAGTCACATCACACACACAGCATCACACACACACAGTCACATCACACACACAGCATCACACACACACACAGTCACATCACACACACAGCACACACACACACACAGTCACATCACACACACAGCATCACACACACACACAGTCACATCACACACACACACAGTCACATCACACACACACACAGTCACATCACACACACACACACACAGCACCATCACACACACACACAGCACCACACACACACACAGTCACATCACACACACACAAGGTCACATCACATACACAGCATCATACACACAGTCACATCACACACACACAGCACCATCACACACACACACAGTCACATCACACACACACAGCACCAACACACACACACAGCACCAACACACACACACAGCACCATCACACACACACAGCACCATCACACACACACAGACAGCACCACCACCACACACAGCACCAACACACACACACAGCACCATCACACACACAGCATCACACACACACAGCACCATCACACACACACACAGCACCATCACACACACAGCATCACACACACACAGTCACATCACACACAAAGCACCATCACACACACAGCACCACACACACAGCACCACACACACACAGCACCACACACACACACAGCACCAACACACACACAGAGCACCATCACACACAGCATCACACACACACAGCACCATCACACACACACACAGCACCATCACACACACAGCATCACACACACACAGTCACATCACACACAAAGCACCATCACACACACAGCACCACACACACAGCACCACACACACACACAGCACCACACACACACACAGAGCACCATCACACACACACAGCACCAACACACACACACAGCACCAACACACACACACACAGCACCAACACACACACACACAGCACCAACACACACACAGCACCAACACACACACACAGCACCATCACACACACACACACAGCACCATCACACACACACAGCACCATCACACACACACAGCACCAACACACACACACACACAGCACCATCACACACAGCACTATCACACACACACAGCACCACACACACACACACAGCACCACACACACACACACAGCACCACACACACACACACAGCACCACACACACACACACAGCACCACACACACACAGCACCATCACACACAGCACCAACACACACACACACAGCACCAACACACACACAGCACCATCACACACACACAGCACCACACACACACACAGCACCATCACACACACAGCACCACACACACACACACACAGCACCATCACACACACAGAACCACACACACACACAGCACCACACACACACAGCACCACACACACACACAGCACCATCACACACACAGCACCATCACACACACAGCACCATCACACACACACACAGCACCACACACACACAGCACCACACACACACACAGCACCAACACACACACACACAGCACCATCACACACACACAGCACCACACACACACACAGCACCACACACACAGCACCATCACACACACACAGCACCATCACACACACACAGCACCATCACACACACACAGCACCATCACACACACACAGTCACATCACACACACAGTCACATCACACACACACAGCACCATCACACACACACACAGCACCAACGCAACAAAAACAAAGATCCCCCGTGTAGCCTGTAACAAACTGTTGGGGCAAGTGCTGTTAGCGAGCACCTATGAAGGCCGGCACGGTACACGAGGGGGTGGGTGGCCAGCACCACGCCCGGCCGCCTTTGTCTCCCCAGTAGCGATGTTTACTACACACCGCACCAGGTACTCATTTGAGGCCGAGTCGACCTAGGGGAGGCCCAGGACCGGTTCAGATAATCTTCACTGTGGTGTTGGCCGTGAGCGGGAATCGAACTCGGGTTGCGCAGCGTGGCGTGAACCACTATCTCGACGCAACCTCGACGCAATCTCGACGCAACCTCGACGCAATCTCGACGCAATTTCCAATGCAATTTCGAATGCAACCTCGACGCAACCTCGACGCAACCTCGACGCAATCTCGACGCAATTTCGACGCAATTTCAAATGCAATCTCCACCGCAATCTCGACGCAATCTCGACGCAATCTCGACGAAATTTCGATGCAAATTCGATTCAAATTCGATGCAATCTCGATGCAATCTAGACGCAATCTCGACGCAATCTCGACGCAATTTCGACGCAATTTCGAATGCAATCTCGATGCAATCTTGACGCAACCTCGACGCGGCCTACTGCTCACCCTCGGAGATGGTTCCGGCTCCGCAGGTCTCTGTGAGGCCGTAGCCCTGCCCCACCGAGCAGCAGAAACACACGTTCATGAAGCGCTGCGTCTGGGGGGACAGCGGGGCCCCCCCCGACAGCATCAGACGCACGCGGCCCCCCAGCGTCGCACGGACCTTGCGGAACACCAGCCTGGGGGCGGGGGGCGGGGGGGGGTTAGGGGGTACATGGGGGTGGTAAGAGAGTTAGTCTGTGAGTCTCTGTAAGAGTCATCTGTGGGTCTCTGTGCGAGTCTGTGGGTCTCTGTGTGAGTGTGTGGGTCTCTGCGCGAGTCTGTGGGTCTCTGCGCGAGTCTGTGGGTCTCTGCGCGAGTCTGTGGGTCTCTGTGGGTCTCTGCGCGAGTCTGTGGGTCTCTGTGCTAGTCTGTGGGTCTCTGCGCGAGTCTGTGGGTCTCTGTGCGAGTCTGTGGGTCTCTGTGCGAGTCTGTGGGTCTCTGTGCGAGTCTGTGGGTCTCTGTGCGAGTCTGTGGGTCTCTGTGGGTCTCTGCGCGAGTCTGTGGGTCTCTGTGCGAGTCTGTGGGTCTCTGTGGGTCTCTGTGCGAGTCTATGGGTCTCTGTGGGTCTCTGCGCGAGTCTGTGGGTCTCTGTGCGAGTCTGTGGGTCTCTGTGTGAGTCTATGGGTCTCTGCGAGTCTATGGGTCTCTGTGCGAGTCTGTGGGTCTCTGTGCGAGTCTGTGGGTCTCTGCGCGAGTCTGTGGGTCTCTGTGGGTCTCTGTGTGAGTCTGTAGGTCTCTGTGTGAGTCTGTGGGTCTCTGCGTGAGTCTGTGGGTCTCTGCGTGAGTCTGTGGGTCTCTGCGTGAGTCTGTGGGTCTCTGCGTGAGTCTGTGGGTCTCTGCGTGAGTCTGTGGGTCTCTGCGTGAGTCTGTGGGTCTATGTGTGAGTCTGTGGGTCTCTGCGTGAGTCTGTGGGTCTGTGTGAGTCTGTGGGTCTCTGTGTGAGTCTGTGGGTCTATGTGTGAGTCTGTGGGTCTCTGCGTGAGTCTGTGGGTCTGTGTGAGTCTGTGGGTCTCTGCGTGAGTCTGTGGGTCTCTGCGTGAGTCTGTGGGTCTCTGCGCGAGTCTGTGGGTCTCTGCGCGAGTCTGTGGGTCTCTGCGTGAGTATGTGGGTCTCTGCGCGAGTCTGTGGATCTTTGTGTGAGTCTGTGGGTCTATGTGTGAGTCTGTGGGTCTCTGCGCGAGTCTGTGGGTCTCTGTGCGAGTCTGTGGGTCTCTGCGTGCGTCTGTGGGTCTCTGTGCGAGTCTCTGAGTCTCTGTGCGAGTCTGTGGGTCTCTGTGTGAGTCTGTGGGTTTCAGTGTAAGTCTGTGGGTCTCTGCGCGAGTCTGTGGGTCTCTGCGCGAGTCTGTGGGTCTCTGTGTGAGTCTGTGGGTCACTGTGTGAGTCTGTGGGTCTCTGCGTGAGTCTGTGGGTCTCTGCGCGAGTCTGTGGGTCTCTGCGCGAGTCTGTGGGTCTCTGCGTGAGTCTGTGGGTCTCTGTGCGAGTCTGTGGGTCTCTGCGCGAGTCTATGGGTCTCTGCGCGAGTCTATGGGTCTCTGTGCGAGTCTGTGGATCTCTGTGCGAGTCTGTGGGTCTCTGCGTGAGTCTGTGGGTCTCTGCGTGAGTCTGTGGGTCTCTGCGTGAGTCTGTGGGTCTCTGCGTGAGTCTGTGGGTCTCTGCGTGAGTCTGTGGGTCTATGTGTGAGTCTGTGGGTCTGTGTGAGTCTGTGGGTCTCTGTGTGAGTCTGTGGGTCTCTGCGTGAGTCTGTGGGTCTCTGTGTGAGTCTGTGGGTCTATGTGTGAGTCTGTGGGTCTCTGCGTGAGTCTGTGGGTCTCTGTGTGAGTCTGTGGGTCTCTGCGTGAGTCTGTGGGTCTCTGTGCGAGTCTGTGGGTCTCTGTGCGAGTCTGTGGGTCTCTGTGTGAGTCTGTGGGTCTCTGTGCGAGTCTGTGGGTCTCTGCGTGAGTCTGTAGGTCTCTGTGTGAGTCTGTGGGTCTCTGTGCGAGTCTGTGGGTCTCTGTGCGAGTCTGTGGATCTCTGTGCGAGTCTGTGGGTCTCTGTGTGAGTCTGTGGGTCTCTGTGTGAGTCTGTGGGTTTCAGTGTAAGTCTGTGGGTCTCTGTGTGAGTCTGTAGGTCTCTGCGCGAGTCTGTGGGTCTCTGTGTGAGTCTGTGGGTCACTGTGTGAGTCTGTGGGTCTCTGCGTGAGTCTGTGGGTCTCTGCGTGAGTCTGTGGGTCTCTGCGCGAGTCTGTGGGTCTCTGCGTGAGTCTGTGGGTCTCTGTGCGAGTCTGTGGGTCTCTGTGTGTCTGTGGGTCTCTGTGTGAGTGTGGGTCTCTGTGTGAGTCTGTAGGTCTCTGTGTGAGTCTGTGGGTCTCTGTGCGAGTCTGTGGGTCTCTGTGCGAGTCTGTGGATCTCTGTGCGAGTCTGTGGGTCTCTGCGTGAGTCTGTGGGTCTCTGTGCGAGTCTGTGGGTCTCTGCGCGAGTCTATGGGTCTCTGCGCGAGTCTGTGGGTCTCTGTGCGAGTCTGTGGATCTCTGTGTGAGTCTGTAGGTCTCTGTGTGAGTCTGTGGGTCTCTGCGTGAGTCTGTGGGTCTCTGTGTGAGTCTGTGGGTCTCTGCGTGAGTCTGTGGGTCTCTGCGTGAGTCTGTGGGTCTCTGCGTGAGTCTGTGGGTCTCTGCGTGAGTCTGTGGGTCTATGTGTGAGTCTGTGGGTCTGTGTGAGTCTGTGGGTCTCTGTGTGAGTCTGTGGGTCTCTGCGTGAGTCTGTGGGTCTCTGTGTGAGTCTGTGGGTCTATGTGTGAGTCTGTGGGTCTCTGCGTGAGTCTGTGGGTCTCTGTGTGAGTCTGTGGGTCTCTGCGTGAGTCTGTGGGTCTCTGTGCGAGTCTGTGGGTCTCTGTGCGAGTCTGTGGGTCTCTGTGTGAGTCTGTGGGTCTCTGTGCGAGTCTGTGGGTCTCTGCGTGAGTCTGTAGGTCTCTGTGTGAGTCTGTGGGTCTCTGTGCGAGTCTGTGGGTCTCTGTGCGAGTCTGTGGATCTCTGTGCAAGTCTGTGGGTCTCTGTGTGAGTCTGTGGGTCTCTGTGTGAGTCTGTGGGTCTCTGTGTGAGTGTGGGTCTCTGTGTGAGTCTGTAGGTCTCTGCGTGAGTCTGTGGGTCTCTGCGTGAGTCTGTGGGTCTCTGCGTGAGTCTGTGGGTCTCTGCGTGAGTCTGTGGGTCTCTGCGTGAGTCTGTGGGTCTCTGCGTGAGTCTGTGGGTCTCTGCGTGAGTCTGTGGGTCTATGCGTGAGTCTGTGGGTCTCTGCGTGAGTCTGTGGGTCTATGTGTGAGTCTGTGGGTCTCTGTGTGAGTCTGTGGGTCTCTGAGTGAGTCTGTGGGTCTCTGTGTGAGTCTGTGGGTCTATGTGTGAGTCTGTGGGTCTCTGCGTGAGTCTGTGGGTCTCTGCGCGAGTCTGTAGATCTCTGCGCGAGTCTGTGGGTCTCTGCGCGAGTCTGTGGGTCTCTGCGCGAGTCTGTGGGTCTCTGCGCGAGTCTGTGGCTCTCTGTGCGAGTCTGTGGGTCTCTGCGCGAGTCTATGGGTCTCTGCGCGAGTCTGTGGGTCTCTGTGTGAGTCTGTGGGTCTCTGTGTGAGTCTGTGGGTCTCTGCGTGAGTCTGTGGGTCTCTGTGGGTCTCTGTGTGAGTCTGTGGGTCTCTGCGTGAGTCTGTGTGTGTCTGCGTGAGTCTGTGGGTCTCTGCGTGAGTCTGTGGGTCTCTGCGTGAGTCTGTGGGTCTATGTGTGAGTCTGTGGGTCTCTGCGTGAGTCTGTGGGTCTATGTGTGAGTCTGTGGGTCTCTGCGTGAGTCTGTGGGTCTCTGCGTGAGTCTGTGGGTCTCTGCGCGAGTCTGTGGGTCTCTGCGCGAGTCTGTGGGTCTCTGCGTGAGTATGTGGGTCTCTGCGCGAGTCTGTGGGTCTCTGCGCGCGTCTGTGGGTCTCTGCGCGAGTCTGTGGGTCTCTGTGCGAGTTTGTGGGTCTCTGCGTGAGTCTGTGGGTTTCAGTGTAAGTCTGTGGGTCTCTGCGCGAGTCTGTGGGTCTCTGCGCGAGTCTGTGGGTCTCTGTGTGAGTCTGTGGGTCACTGTGTGAGTCTGTCGGTCTCTGCGTGAGTCTGTGGGTCTCTGCGTGAGTCTGTGGGTCTCTGCACGAGTCTGTGGGTCTTTGTGGGAGTCTGTGGGTCTCTGTGCGAGTCTGTGGGTCTCTGCGCGAGTCTATGGGTCTCTGCGCGAGTCTGTGGGTCTCTGTGCGAGTCTGTGGGTCTCTGCGCGAGTCTGTGGGTCTCTGCGCGAGTCTGTGGGTCTCTGCGTGAGTATGTGGGTCTCTGCGCGAGTCTGTGGATCTTTGTGTGAGTCTGTGGGTCTATGTGTGAGTCTGTGGGTCTCTGCGTGAGTCTGTGGGTCTCTGTGCGAGTCTGTGGGTCTCTGCGTGCGTCTGTGGGTCTCTGTGCGAGTCTCTGAGTCTCTGTGCGAGTCTGTGGGTCTCTGTGTGAGTCTGTGGGTTTCAGTGTAAGTCTGTGGGTCTCTGCGCGAGTCTGTGGGTCTCTGCGCGAGTCTGTGGGTCTCTGTGTGAGTCTGTGGGTCACTGTGTGAGTCTGTGGGTCTCTGCGTGAGTCTGTGGGTCTCTGCGTGAGTCTGTGGGTCTCTGCGCGAGTCTGTGGGTCTCTGCGTGAGTCTGTGGGTCTCTGTGCGAGTCTGTGGGTCTCTGCGCGAGTCTATGGGTCTCTGCGCGAGTCTATGGGTCTCTGTGCGAGTCTGTGGATCTCTGTGTGAGTCTGTGGGTCTCTGTGTGAGTCTGTGGGTCTCTGCGTGAGTCTGTGGGTCTCTGTGTGAGTCTGTGGGTCTCTGCGTGAGTCTGTGGGTCTCTGCGTGAGTCTGTGGGTCTCTGCGTGAGTCTGTGCGTCTATGTGTGAGTCTGTGGGTCTGTGTGAGTCTGTGGGTCTCTGTGTGAGTCTGTGGGTCTCTGCGTGAGTCTGTGGGTCTCTGTGTGAGTCTGTGGGTCTATGTGTGAGTATGTGGGTCTCTGCGTGAGTCTGTGGGTCTCTGTGTGAGTCTGTGGGTCTCTGCGTGAGTCTGTGGGTCTCTGTGCGAGTCTGTGGGTCTCTGTGCGAGTCTGTGGGTCTCTGTGTGAGTCTGTGGGTCTCTGTGCGAGTCTGTGGGTCTCTGCGTGAGTCTGTAGGTCTCTGTGTGAGTCTGTGGGTCTCTGTGCGAGTCTGTGGGTCTCTGTGCGAGTCTGTGGATCTCTGTGCGAGTCTGTGGGTCTCTGTGTGAGTCTGTGGGTCTCTGTGTGAGTCTGTGGGTTTCAGTGTAAGTCTGTGGGTCTCTGCGCGAGTCTGTGGGTCTCTGCGCGAGTCTGTGGGTCTCTGTGTGAGTCTGTGGGTCACTGTGTGAGTCTGTGGGTCTCTGCGTGAGTCTGTGGGTCTCTGCGTGAGTCTGTGGGTCTCTGCACGAGTCTGTGGGTCTCTGCGTGAGTCTGTGGGTCTCTGTGCCAGTCTGTGGGTCTCTGCGCGAGTCTATGGGTCTCTGCGCGAGTCTATGGGTCTCTGTGCGAGTCTGTGGATCTCTGTGTGAGTCTGTGGGTCTCTGTGTGTCTGTGGGTCTCTGTGTGAGTGTGGGTCTCTGTGTGAGTCTGTAGGTCTCTGTGTGAGTCTGTGGGTCTCTGCGTGAGTCTGTGGGTCTCTGTGTGAGTCTGTGGGTCTCTGTGTGAGTCTGTGGGTCTCTGCGTGAGTCTGTGGGTCTCTGCGTGAGTCTGTGGGTCTCTGCGTGAGTCTGTGGGTCTCAGCGTGAGTCTGTGGGTCTATGTGTGAGTCTGTGGGTCTGTGTGAGTCTGTGGGTCTCTGTGTGAGTCTGTGGGTCTCTGCGTGAGTCTGTGGGTCTCTGTGTGAGTCTGTGGGTCTATGTGTGAGTCTGTGGGTCTCTGCGTGAGTCTGTGGGTCTCTGTGTGAGTCTGTGGGTCTCTGCGTGAGTCTGTGGGTCTCTGTGCGAGTCTGTGGGTCTCTGTGCGAGTCTGTGGGTCTCTGTGTGAGTCTGTGGGTCTCTGTGCGAGTCTGTGGGTCTCTGCGTGAGTCTGTAGGTCTCTGTGTGAGTCTGTGGGTCTCTGTGCGAGTCTGTGGGTCTCTGTGCGAGTCTGTGGATCTCTGTGCGAGTCTGTGGGTCTCTGCGTGAGTCTGTGGGTCTCTGTGCGAGTCTGTGGGTCTCTGCGCGAGTCTATTGGTCTCTGCGCGAGTCTATGGGTCTCTGTGCGAGTCTGTGGATCTCTGTGTGAGTCTGTGGGTCTCTGTGTGTCTGTGGGTCTCTGTGTGAGTGTGGGTCTCTGTGTGAGTCTGTAGGTCTCTGTGTGAGTCTGTGGGTCTCTGCGTGAGTCTGTGGGTCTCTGTGTGAGTCTGTGGGTCTCTGTGTGAGTCTGTGGGTCTCTGCGTGAGTCTGTGGGTCTCTGCGTGAGTCTGTGGGTCTCTGCGTGAGTCTGTGGGTCTCAGCGTGAGTCTGTGGGTCTATGTGTGAGTCTGTGGGTCTGTGTGAGTCTGTGGGTCTCTGTGTGAGTCTGTGGGTCTCTGCGTGAGTCTGTGGGTCTCTGTGTGAGTCTGTGGGTCTATGTGTGAGTCTGTGGGTCTCTGCGTGAGTCTGTGGGTCTCTGTGTGAGTCTGTGGGTCTCTGCGTGAGTCTGTGGGTCTCTGTGCGAGTCTGTGGGTCTCTGTGCGAGTCTGTGGGTCTCTGTGTGAGTCTGTGGGTCTCTGTGCGAGTCTGTGGGTCTCTGCGTGAGTCTGTAGGTCTCTGTGTGAGTCTGTGGGTCTCTGTGCGAGTCTGTGGGTCTCTGTGCGAGTCTGTGGATCTCTGTGCGAGTCTGTGGGTCTCTGTGTGAGTCTGTGGGTCTCTGTGTGAGTCTGTGGGTCTCTGTGTGAGTGTGGGTCTCTGTGTGAGTCTGTAGGTCTCTGTGTGAGTCTGTGGGTCTCTGCGTGAGTCTGTGGGTCTCTGCGTGAGTCTGTGGGTCTCTGCGTGAGTCTGTGGGTCTCTGCGTGAGTCTGTGGGTCTCTGCGTGAGTCTGTGGGTCTCTGCGTGAGTCTGTGGGTCTATGCGTGAGTCTGTGGGTCTCTGCGTGAGTCTGTGGGTCTATGTGTGAGTCTGTGGGTCTCTGTGTGAGTCTGTGGGTCTCTGAGTGAGTCTGTGGGTCTCTGTGTGAGTCTGTGGGTCTATGTGTGAGTCTGTGGGTCTCTGCGTGAGTCTGTGGGTCTCTGCGCGAGTCTGTGGATCTCTGCGCGAGTCTGTGGGTCTCTGCGCGAGTCTGTGGGTCTCTGCGCGAGTCTGTGGGTCTCTGCGCGAGTCTGTGGCTCTCTGTGCGAGTCTGTGGGTCTCTGCGCGAGTCTATGGGTCTCTGCGCGAGTCTGTGGGTCTCTGTGTGAGTCTGTGGGTCTCTGAGTGAGTCTGTGGGTGTCTGCGTGAGTCTGTGGGTCTCTGCGTGAGTCTGTGGGTCTCTGCGTGAGTCTGTGGGTCTATGTGTGAGTCTGTGGGTCTCTGCGTGAGTCTGTGGGTCTATGTGTGAGTCTGTGGGTCTCTGCGTGAGTCTGTGGGTCTCTGCGTGAGTCTGTGGGTCTCTGCGCGAGTCTGTGGGTCTCTGCGCGAGTCTGTGGGTCTCTGCGTGAGTATGTGGGTCTCTGCGCGAGTCTGTGGGTCTCTGCGCGAGTCTGTGGGTCTCTGCGCGAGTCTGTGGGTCTCTGTGCGAGTTTGTGGGTCTCTGTGTGAGTCTGTGGGTCTCTGCGTGAGTCTGTGGGTTTCAGTGTAAGTCTGTGGGTCTCTGCGCGAGTCTGTGGGTCTCTGCGCGAGTCTGTGGGTCTCTGTGTGAGTCTGTGGGTCACTGTGTGAGTCTGTGGGTCTCTGCGTGAGTCTGTGGGTCTCTGCGTGAGTCTGTGGGTCTCTGCGCGAGTCTGTGGGTCTTTGCGGGAGTCTGTGGGTCTCTGTGCGAGTCTGTGGGTCTCTGCGCGAGTCTATGGGTCTCTGCGCGAGTCTATGGGTCTCTGTGCGAGTCTGTGGATCTCTGTGCGAGTCTGTGGGTCTCTGTGTGAGTCTGTGGGTCTCTGTGTGAGTGTGGGTCTCTGCGTGAGTCTGTGGGTCTCTGCGTGAGTCTGTGGGTCTCTGTGTGAGTCTATGGGTCTCTGTGTGAGTCTGTGCGTCTCTGCGTGAGTCTGTGGGTCTCTGCGTGAGTCTGTGGGTCTCTGCGTGAGTCTGTGGGTCTCTGCGTGAGTCTGTGGGTCTCTGTGTGAGTCTGTGGGTCTCTGTGTGAGTCTGTGGGTCTCTGCGTGAGTCTGTGGGTCTCTGTGTGAGTCTGTGGGTCTATGTGTAAGTCTGTGGGTCTCTGCGTGAGTCTGTGGGTCTCTGCGTGAGTCTGTGGGTCTCTGTGTGAGTCTGTGGGTTTCAGTGTAAGTCTGTGGGTCTCTGCGCGAGTCTGTGGGTCTCTGTGTGAGTCTGTGGGTCACTGTGTGAGTCTGTGGGTCTCTGCGTGAGTCTGTGGGTCTCTGCGTGAGTCTGTGGGTCTCTGCGTGAGTCTGTGGGTCTCTGCGCGAGTCTGTGGGTCTCTGCGTGAGTCTGTGGGTCTCTTTGCGAGTCTGTGGGTCTCTGCGCGAGTCTATGGGTCTCTGCGCGAGTCTATGGGTCTCTGTGCGAGTCTGTGGATCTCTGTGCGAGTCTGTGGGTCTCTGTGTGAGTCTGTGGGTCTCTGTGTGAGTGTGGGTCTCTGTGTGAGTCTGTAGGTCTCTGTGTGAGTCTGTGGGTCTCTGCGTGAGTCTGTGGGTCTCTGTGTGAGTCTGTGGGTCTCTGTGTGAGTCTGTGGGTCTCTGCGTTAGTCTGTGGGTCTCTGCGTGAGTCTGTGGGTCTCTGCGTGAGTCTGTGGGTCTATGCGTGAGTCTGTGGGTCTCTGCGTGAGTCTGTGGGTCTGTGTGAGTCTGTGGGTCTCTGCGTGAGTCTGTGGGTCTCTGCGTGAGTCTGTGGGTCTCTGCGTGAGTCTGTGGGTCTATGTGTGAGTCTGTGGGTCCATGCGTGAGTCTGTGGGTCTCTGTGTGAGTCTATGGGTCTTTGTGTGAGTCTGTGAGTCTCTGTGTGAGTCTCTGGGTCTCTGTGTGAGCCTGTGAGTCTCTGTGTGAGTCTATGGGTCTCTGTGTGAGTCTGTGGGTCTCTGTGTGAGTCTGTGGGTCTCTGTGTGAGTCTGTGGGTCTCTGTGAGTCTGTGAGTCTGTGGGTCTCTGTGTGAGTCTGTGGGTCTATGTGTGAGTCTGTGGGTCTCTGCGCGAGTCTATGGGTCTCTGCGTGAGTCTGTGGGTCTCTGTGTGAGTCTGTGGGTCTCTGTGTGAGTCTGTGGGTCTCTGCGTGAGTCTGTGGGTCTCTGCGTGAGTCTGTGGGTCTCTGCGTGAGTCTGTGGGTCTATGTGTGAGTCTGTGGGTCTCTGCGTGAGTCTGTGGGTCTGTGTGAGTCTGTGGGTCTCTGTGTGAGTCTGTGGGTCTCTGCGTGAGTCTGTGGGTCTCTGTGTGAGTCTGTGGGTCTATGTGTGAGTCTGTGGGTCTCTGCGTGAGTCTGTGGGTCTCTGCGTGAGTCTATGGGTCTTTGTGTGAGTCTGTGAGTCTCTGTGTGAGTCTCTGGGTCTCTGTGTGAGCCTGTGAGTCTCTGTGTGAGTCTATGGGTCTCTGTGTGAGTCTGTGGGTCTCTGTGTGAGTCTGTGGGTCTCTGTGAGTCTGTGAGTCTGTGGGTCTCTGTGTGAGTCTGTGGGTCTATGTGTGAGTCTGTGGGTCTCTGTGCGAGTCTGTGGGTCTCTGCGTGCGTCTGTGGGTCTCTGTGCGAGTCTGTGGGTCTCTGTGTGAGTCTGTGAGTCTCTGTGCGAGTCTGTGGGTCTCTGTGTGAGTCTGTGGGTCTAAGTGTAAGTCTGTGGGTCTCTGCGTGCGTCTGTGGGTCTCTGTGCGAGTCTGTGGGTCTCTGTGCGAGTCTGTGAGTCTCTGTGCGAGTCTGTGGGTCTCTGTGTGAGTCTGTGGGTCTAAGTGTAAGTCTTTGGGTCTCTGTGCGAGTCTGTGGGTCTCTGCGTGAGTCTATTGGTCTCTGCGTGAGTCTGTGGGTCTCTGCGTGAGTCTATGGGCCTCTGTGTGAGTCTATCAGTCTGTGTATGAGTATATGTGTCTCTATGAGTCTATGGGTCTCTGTGCAAGTTTGGGTCTTTGTGCAAGTCTATGGGTCTCTGTGCAAGTTATTGGCCTGTACCAACTCACCAGTTACAGAGGGGGGTGTCTAATCCCTGTCTGACCTGGTCCAGGTAGTTACCCACCTCCACCACCACTCAATCACCCCCCTCCCCCCCCCCCTGGGGCTGTACCAACTCACCAGTTACAGAGGGGGGCGTCGTAGCCCTTGCTGACCTGGTCCAGCTTGTA
>NC_083835.1:7174671-7194671 GCF_015708825.2 Lethenteron reissneri
CTGAGACCCCTAGTCCCGCTGTCCTTGTAAGGGCCGGGACCCTGTGCGGCTCAGAGGCGGGACCTTAGGACCCGCGGCCGGACGTCCTTGTGAGGGCCGGCCCACGGGACCCAGTGGTCGTGACCCATACCCCAGCCGGGGTGGGTCTGTGAGTTCTCCTGGAAGCTACGGGGCTGGAGAGCCCGTGGGTGTGTGCCCGGGTGGAACGTGTAGCGTAGGCTGTAGTTGGCCACACGTGTTATTGTGGCTAAAGGAAGTGTTAATAAAGTGTGCTACCCGTCAAGTGGTCTCCCGCCGTAATTTACGATATTACACATGAGTGAATGGATGAGAGAATGAGCGAGTGAGTGAATGGATGAGAGAATGAGCGAGTGAGTGAATGGATGAGAGAATGAGCGAGTGAGTGAATGGATGAGAGAATGAGCGAGTGAGTGAATGGATGAGAGAATGAGCGAGTGAGCGCGCGAGCGAGCGACCTGGTCGGAGAGCGTGAGTGGTGAGGAGTAACCGATGCGGCAGCCGTAGCACAGGCAGGAGAGTTCGGCGCTCAGCTCCAGGACGTGAGCTAGCGGCGAGTGAGTGAATGCATGAGCGAGTGAATGAATGAGCGAGTGAATGAGCGAGTGAGCGAGCGAGTGACTGAATGAGTGAGTGAATGAGCGAGTGAGTGAATGAGCGATTGAATGAATTAGCGAGTTAATGAATGAGTGAGTGAATGAGCGAGTGAGTGAATGAGCGAGTGAGTGAGTGAATGACTGAGCGAGTGAGTGAATGAGTGAGCGAGCGAGCGACCTGGTCGGAGAGCGTGAGTGGTGAGGAGTAACCGATGCGGCAGCCGTAGCACAGGCAGGAGAGTTCGGCGCTCAGCTCCAGGACGTGAGCCAGCGGCAGGTAGCCGATGTAGATGTCGTCCGGCCTGGACCCGCACGCGAGCACGTGACCACCGCCGTCGTGATTTAGACCAGGGGGGGGGGGGGGGGGGAGAGCAAATCCGATGAGCCACAAAGCTCTTTTCCACAGATGTCCGGTAGGTTTCACACGTCCGGTAGGTTGACAGATGTCCGTACGGATGAAGGCATCTCACTCACTCACCTACACTCTCACCTACACACTCACCTACACACTCACTTACACACTCACCTACACACTCACTCACTCACCTACACATTTACCTACACACTCACTCACTCACCTACACACTCACCTACACACCTACACACTCACTTACACACTCACCTACACACTCACTCACTCACCTACACACTCACTTACACACTCACTCACTCACCTACACACTCACCTACACACTCACCTACACACTCACCTACACACTCACTCACTCACCTACATACTCACTTACTCACACACTCACTCACCTACACACTCACCTACATACTCACCTACACACTCGCTCACTCACCTACACACTCACTCACTCACCTACACACTCACCTACACACTCACTCACCTACATACTCACCTACTCACACACTCACTCACCTACACACTCACCTACACACTCACTCACTCACCTACACACTCACCTACACACTCACCTACACACACACTCACTCACCTACACACTCACCTACTCACTCACCTACACACTCACCTACTCACTCACCCATACTCTCTCTCACTCGCTCTCACTCACTCACCTACACACTCACTCTCACACTCACCCACACTCTCTCTCACTCACCTACACACTCACTCTCACACTCACTCAGCTACACACTCACTCTCACACTCACTCACCTACACACTCACTCTCACACTCACCCACCTACACACTCACTCTCACACTCACCCACCTACACACTCACTCACCCATACTCTCTCTCACACTCACTCACTCACCTACACACTCACCTACACACTCACTCACTCACCTACACACTCACCTACACACTCACTCACCTACACACTCACCTACTCACACACTCACTCACCTACACACTCACCTACACACTCACTCACTCACCTACACACTCACCTACACACTCACCTACACACTCACCTACTCACTCACCTACACACTCACCTACACACTCACCTACTCACTCACCTACACACTCACCTACCCTCACCTACATCACCTACAACACTCACCTACACACTCACCTACACACCTACCTACACTCCTCACCTACACCTCCACCTACTCACTCACCTACCACTCACCTACACACATCACCTACTCACTCACCTACACACTCACCTACACCATCACCTACTCACCTACACCTCCTACCCTCACCTACACCCTAACCACACTCACCTACTCACTCACCTACACACTCACCTACACACTCACCTACTCACTCACCTACACACTCACCTACACACTCACCTACTCACTCACCTACTCACTCACCTACACACTCACCTACACACTCACCTACATCACTCACCTACACACTCACCTACAACACTCACCTACACACTCACCTACACACTCACCTACACACTCACCTACTCACTCACCTACACACTCACCTACACACTCACCTACACACTCACCTACTCACTCACCTACACACTCACCTACTACACTCACCTACAACACTCACCTACACACTCACCTACACACTCACCTACTCACTCACCTACACACTCACCTACTCACTCACCTACACACTCACCTACACACTCACCTACTCACTCACCTACACACTCACCTACACACTCACCTACTCACTCACCTACACACTCACCTACACACTCACCTACTCACTCACCTACACACTCACCTACACACTCACCTACTCACTCACCTACACACTCACCTACTCACTCACCTACACACTCACCTACACACTCACCTACTCACTCACCTACACACTCACCTACACACTCACCTACTCACTCACCTACACACTCACCTACTCACTCACCTACACACTCACCTACACACTCACCTACTCACTCACCTACACACTCACCTACACACTCACCTACTCACTCACCTACACCTCACCTACACACTCACCTACTCACTCACCTACACACTCACCTACACACTCACCTACTCACATCACCTACACACTCACCTACACACTCACCTACTCACCTACCTACACACTCACCTACACACTCACCTACACACTCACCTACACACTCACCTACACACTCACCTACTCACTCACCTACACACTCACCTACTCACTCACCTACACACTCACCTACACACTCACCTACACACTCACCTACTCACTCACCTACACACTCACCTACTCACTCACCTACACACTCACCTACACACTCACCTACTCACTCACCTACACACTCACCTACACACTCACCTACTCACTCACCTACACACTCACCTACTCACTCACCTACACACTCACCTACACACTCACCTACTCACTCACCTACACACTCACCTACTCACTCACCCATACTCTCTCTCACTCGCTCTCACTCACTCACCTACACACTCACTCTCACACTCACCCACACTCTCTCTCACTCACCTACACACTCACTCTCACACTCACTCACCTACACACTCACTCTCACACTCACTCACCTACACACTCACTCTCACACTCACTCACCTACACACTCACTCTCACACTCACCCACCTACACACTCACTCACCCATACTCTCTCTCACACTCACTCACTCACCTACACACTCACCTACACACTCACTCACTCACCTACACACTCACTCACTTACACACACACTCCCACTCATTCATCTACACACTCACTCACCCATACTCTCTCTCTCACACTCACTCACTCACCTACACACTCACTCACTCACTTACACACAAACACTCACCCACACTCTCACTCACTCACCGACACACTCACTCACCCACACTCTCTCTCTCTCGCACTCACTCACTCTCACTCACTCACCCACCCATACTCTCTCTAACGCACTCACTCGCACTCACTCACTCACACTCACTCATTCACCTACTCACTCACTCACTCACCTACACACTCACTCACCCATACTCTCTCTCTCTCACACTCCCTCACTCACTTACAAACTCACTCACCTACACACTCACTCACTCACCTACACACTCACTCACCTACACACTCACTCACTCACCTACACACTCACTCACCCATACTCTCTCTCTCTCACACTCCCTCACTCACTTACAAACTCACTCACCTACACACTCACTCACTCACCTACACACTCACTCACCTACACACTCACTCACTCACCTACACACTCACTCACCTACACACTCACTCACCTACACACTCACTCACCTACACACTCACTCACTCACCTACACACTCACTCACCTACACACTCACTCACTCACACTCTCTCTCACACTCCCTCACTCACTTACACACTCACTCACCTACACACTCACTCACCTACACACTCACTCACTTACACACTCACTCACCTACACACTCACTCACCTACACACTCACTCACCTACACACTCACTCACTCACCTACACACTCACTCACCTACACACTCACTCACCCACACTCTCTCTCACACTCCCTCACTCACTTACACACTCACTCACCTACACACTCACTCACCTACACACTCACTCACTTAAACACTCACTCACCCATACTCTCTCTCACACTCACTCACCTACTACACACTCACTCACCTACACACTCACTCACTCACCTACACACTCACTCACCTACACACTCACTCACCTACACACTCACTCACCTACACACTCACTCACTCACCTACACACTCACTCACTCACCTACACACTCACTCACCTACACACTCACTCACTCACCTACACACTCACTTACACACACACTCCCACTCATTCATCTACACACTCACTCACCCATACTCTCTCTCTCACTCACCTACACACTCACTCACCTACACACTCACTCACTCACTTACACACAAACACTCACCCATACTCTCACTCACTCACTCACCTACACACTCACTCACCCATACTCTCTCTCTCACTCACCTACACACTCACTCACTCACCTACACACTCACTTACACACACACTCACTCACCTACACACTCACTCACTCACCTACACACTCACTCACTCACCTACACACTCACTTACACACACACTCCCACTCATTCACCTACACACTCACTCACCCATACTCTCTCTCTCTCACACTCACTCACTCACTCACCTACACACTCACTCACTCACCTACACACAAACACTCACCCACACTCTCTCTCACTCACTCACCGACACACTCACTCACCCACACTCTCTCTCTCTCTCGCACTCACTCACTCACTCTCACTCACTCACCCACCCATACTCTCTCTAACGCACTCACTCGCACTCACTCACACTCACTCATTCACCTACTCACTCACTCACTCACCAACACACTCACACACCAATACTCTCTCTCTCTCACACTCACTCACTCACTTACAAACTCACTCACCTACACACTCACTCACCTACACACTCACTCACTCACCTACACACTCACTCACCTACACACTCACTCACCTACATACTCACCTACTCACACACTCACTCACCTACACACTCACCTACACACTCACTCACTCACCTACACTCACTCACCTACTCACTCACCTACACACTCACCTACTCACTCACCCATACTCTCTCTCACTCGCTCTCACTCACTCACCTACACACTCACTCTCACACTCACCCACACTCTCTCTCACTCACCCACCTACACACTCACTCACCCACACTCTCTCTCACTCACCCACCTACACACTCACTCACCCACACTCTCTCTCACACTCACTCACCTACACACTCACCTACACACTCACTCTCACACTCACCCACACTCACCCACACTCTCTCTCACACTCACTCACCTAGACACTCACTCGCCCATACTCTCTCTCACACTCACTCACTCACCTACACACTCACTCACTCACCTACACACTCACTCACTCAACTACACACTCACTTACACACACACTCCCACTCATTCATCTACACACTCACTCACCCATACTCTCTCTCTCTCACACTCACTCACTCACTCACCTACACACTCACTCACTCACCTACACACAAACACTCACCCACACTCTCTCTCACTCACTCACCGACACACTCACTCACCCACACTCTCTCTCTCTCTCGCACTCACTCACTCACTCACTCTCACTCACTCACCCACCCATACTCTCTCTAACGCACTCACTCGCACTCACTCACTCACACTCACTCATTCACCTACTCACTCACTCACTCACCAACACACTCACTCACCCACACTCTCTCTCACTCACTCACCCACACTCTCACCACTCACTCACTCTGTCACTCTCACCACACCCCCACCACACCCCCACCACACCCCCACCACTCACCCACACTCACACCACACCCTCACTACACACTCACCACAATCACCACCCTCACCACACTCTCACCACTCACTCACTCTATCACTCTCACCACACCCCCACCACACCCTCACCACACTCACACCACACCCTGACCACACACTCACCACCCTCACCACACTCTCACCACACTCACCACACTCACCCACACTCTCACCCACACACTCACCACACTCTCACCACACCCCCACCACTCACCCACACTCACCCACACTCACCCACACTCACCCACACTCACCACACTCGCCACACTCTCACCACACTCTCACCACACTCACCACTCTCACCCACACTCTCACCACACTCTCACCACTCACCCACACCCACACTCACCCACACTCTCACCCACACTCACCACACTCACCACACTCGCCACACTCTCACCACACTCACCACTCTCACCCACACTCTCACCACACTCTCACCACTCACCCACACCCACACTCACCCACACTCTCACCCACACTCACCACACTCTCACCACACACTCACCACACTCTCACCACTCACCCACTCTCACCACACTCACCACACCCCCACCACTCACCCACACCCACACTCTCACCCACACTCTCACCACTCACCACTCACCCACACCCTCACCCACACTCTCACCACACACCCACCACTCACCCACACTCTCACCACTCACCACTCACCCACACTCTCACCACACCCCCACCACTCACCAACACACTCACACACCAATACTCTCTCTCTCTCACACTCACTCACTCACTTACAAACTCACTCACCTACACACTCACTCACCTACACACTCACTCACTCACCTACACACTCACTCACTCACCTACACACTCACTCACTCACCTACACACTCACCTACACACTCACTCACCTACACACTCACCTACTCACACACTCACTCACCTACACACTCACCTACACACTCACTCACTCACCTACACTCACTCACCTACTCACTCACCTACACACTCACCTACTCACTCACCCATACTCTCTCTCACTCGCTCTCACTCACTCACCTACACACTCACTCTCACACTCACCCACACTCTCTCTCACTCACCCACCTACACACTCACTCACCCACACTCTCTCTCACTCACCCACCTACACACTCACTCACCCACACTCTCTCTCACACTCACTCACCTACACACTCACCTACACACTCACTCTCACACTCACCCACACTCACCCACACTCTCTCTCACACTCACTCACCTAGACACTCACTCGCCCATACTCTCTCTCACACTCACTCACTCACCTACACACTCACTCACTCACCTACACACTCACTCACTCACCTACACACTCACTTACACACACACTCCCACTCACTCATCTACACACTCACTCACCCATACTCTCTCTCTCTCACACTCACTCACTCACTCACCTACACACTCACTCACTCACCTACACACAAACACTCACCCACACTCTCTCTCACTCACTCACCGACACACTCACTCACCCACACTCTCTCTCTCTCTCGCACTCACTCACTCACTCACTCTCACTCACTCACCCACCCATACTCTCTCTAACGCACTCACTCGCACTCACTCACTCACACTCACTCATTCACCTACTCACTCACTCACTCACCAACACACTCACTCACCCACACTCTCTCTCACTCACTCACCCACACTCTCACCACTCACTCACTCTGTCACTCTCACCACACCCCCACCACACCCCCACCACACCCCCACCACTCACCCACACTCACACCACACCCTCACCACACACTCACCACAATCACCACCCTCACCACACTCTCACCACTCACTCACTCTGTCACTCTCACCACACCCCCACCACACCCTCACCACACTCACACCACACCCTGACCACACACTCACCACCCTCACCACACTCTCACCACACTCACCACACTCACCCACACTCTCACCCACACACTCACCACACTCTCACCACACCCCCACCACTCACCCACACTCACCCACACTCACCCACACTCACCCACACTCACCACACTCGCCACACTCTCACCACACTCTCACCACACTCACCACTCTCACCCACACTCTCACCACACTCTCACCACTCACCCACACCCACACTCACCCACACTCTCACCCACACTCACCACACTCACCACACTCGCCACACTCTCACCACACTCTCACCACACTCACCACTCTCACCCACACTCTCACCACACTCTCACCACTCACCCACACCCACACTCACCCACACTCTCACCCACACTCACCACACTCTCACCACACACTCACCACACTCTCACCACTCACCCACTCTCACCACACTCACCACACCCCCACCACTCACCCACACCCACACTCACCCACACTCTCACCACTCACCACTCACCCACACTCTCACCACACCCCCACCACTCACCCACACTCTCACCACTCACCACTCACCCACACTCTCACCACACCCCCACCACTCACCAACACACTCACACACCAATACTCTCTCTCTCTCACACTCACTCACTCACTTACAAACTCACTCACCTACACACTCACTCACCTACACACTCACTCACTCACCTACACACTCACTCACTCACCTACACACTCACTCACTCACCTACACACTCACCTACACACTCACTCACCTACATACTCACCTACTCACACACTCACTCACCTACACACTCACCTACACACTCACTCACTCACCTACACTCACTCACCTACTCACTCACCTACACACTCACCTACTCACTCACCCATACTCTCTCTCACTCGCTCTCACTCACTCACCTACACACTCACTCTCACACTCACCCACACTCTCTCTCACTCACCCACCTACACACTCACTCACCCACACTCTCTCTCACTCACCCACCTACACACTCACTCACCCACACTCTCTCTCACACTCACTCACCTACACACTCACCTACACACTCACTCTCACACTCACCCACACTCACCCACACTCTCTCTCACACTCACTCACCTAGACACTCACTCGCCCATACTCTCTCTCACACTCACTCACTCACCTACACACTCACTCACTCACCTACACACTCACTCACTCACCTACACACTCACTTACACACACACTCCCACTCATTCATCTACACACTCACTCACCCATACTCTCTCTCTCTCACACTCACTCACTCACTCACCTACACACTCACTCACTCACCTACACACAAACACTCACCCACACTCTCTCTCACTCACTCACCGACACACTCACTCACCCACACTCTCTCTCTCTCTCGCACTCACTCACTCACTCTCACTCACTCACCCACCCATACTCTCTCTAACGCACTCACTCGCACTCACTCACTCACACTCACTCATTCACCTACTCACTCACTCACTCACCAACACACTCACTCACCCACACTCTCTCTCACTCACTCACCCACACTCTCACCACTCACTCACTCTGTCACTCTCACCACACCCCCACCACACCCCCACCACTCACCCACACTCACACCACACCCTCACCACACACTCACCACAATCACCACCCTCACCACACTCTCACCACTCACTCACTCTGTCACTCTCACCACACCCCCACCACACCCTCACCACACTCACACCACACCCTGACCACACACTCACCACCCTCACCACACTCTCACCACACTCCCCCACCCTCTCACCCACACACTCACCACACTCTCACCACACCCCCACCACTCACCCACACTCACCCACACTCACCCACACTCACCCACACTCACCACACTCGCCACACTCTCACCACACTCTCACCACACTCACCACTCTCACCCACACTCTCACCACACTCTCACCACTCACCACTCACCCACACTCTCACCCACACTCACCACACTCACCACACTCGCCACACCCTCACCACACTCTCACCACACTCACCACTCTCACCACACTCACCACACCCCCACCACTCACCCACACCCACACTCACCCACACTCTCACCACTCACCACTCACCCACACTCTCACCACACCCCCACCACTCACCCACACTCTCACCACTCACCACTCACCCACACTCTCACCACACCCCCACCACTCACCCACACTCTCACCACTCACCACTCACCCACACTCTCACCACACCCTCACCACACACTCACCACTCACCACACTCACCCCACCCCCACCACTCACCCACACTCTCACCACACCCTCACCACACACTCACCACTCACCCACACTCACCCACACTCACACCACACCCTCACCACACACTCACCACTCACCACACTCTCACCACCCCCACCACTCACCCACACTCTCACCACACACTCACCACTCTCACCACACTCACCACTCACCACACTCACCCACCCTCACCACACACACTCACCACACCCCCACCACTCACCCACACACTCACCACTCACCACACACTCACCACTCACCCACACCCACACTCTCACCCACACTCTCACCCACACCCTCACCACACCCCCACCACTCACCCACACTCTCACCACACTCACCACACCACACTCTCACCACTCACCACACTCTCACCACACTCTCACCACACACTCACCCACACTCACCCACACTCACCCACACTCACCACACTCACCACACTCACCACACTCACCACACCCCCACCACTCACCCACACCCACACTCACCCACACCCACACTCACCACACTCACCCACACTCACCCACACTCACCACACTCACCACACTCACCACACTCACCACACCCCCACCACTCACCCACACCCACACTCACCCACACTCACCCACTCTCACCACCCTCACCACACTCTCACCCACACACCCACACACTCACCACACTCACCCACACTCACCCACACTCACCACACCCTCACCACACTCTCACCACACTCTCACTACCCTCTCACCACACTCTCACCACCCTCTCACCACACTCTCACCACACTCACCACACCCCCACCCCTCACCACCCTCACCACACTCTCACCCACACTCTCACCACTCACCCGAGGTCGGGTATCTTCTCGCACTGGCCGGACATGCCCGCGATGAGGTTGGCGTGCGACATCATCACCCCCTTGGGCAGCCCCGTGGAGCCGCTCGTGTACATCACCACGGCCAGGTCAGAGGGCACGGGCGGGCAGCGTCTCTCCGCCACTACCAACATCATCAGCAACACCATCATCAGCAACATCAACATCAGTAGCAACATCATCATCAGCAGCATCATCAGCAGGAACATCATCATCACCACACCCAGGTCAGAGGGCACGGGCGGGCAGCGTCTCTCAGCCACTGCCAACAACATCATCAGCAGCAACATAATCATCAGCAACATCATCATCAGCAACATCAACATCAGCAGCAACATAATCATCAGCAACACCATCATCAGCAACATCAACATCAGTAGCAACATCATCATCAGCAGCATCATCAGCAGCATCATCATCATCACCACGGCCAGGTCAGAGGGCACGGGCGGGCAGCGTCGCTCAGCCACTACCAACAACATCATCAGCAACAACATCAGCATCAGCAACATCATCAGCAACAAAATCATCATCATCAGCAGCATCAGCATCAGCAACATCATCAGCAACAACATCATCATCATCAGCAGCATCAGCAGCAGCATCATCATCAGCAACATAATCAGCAGCAGCATCATCATCAGCAGCAGCAACATCATCATCACCACGGCCAGGTCAGAGGGCACGGGCGGGCAGCGTCTCTCAGCCACTGCCAACAACATCATCAGCAGCAACATCATCAGCAGCAACATCATCGGCAGCAACATCATCATCAGCACCACGGCCAGGTCAGAGGGCACGGGCGGGCAGCGTCTCTCAGCCACTACCAACAACATCATCATCAGCAACATCATCATCAGCAGCAGCAACATCATCATCACCACGGCCAGGTCAGAGGGCACGGGCGGGCAGCGTCTCTCAGCCACTGCCAACAACATCATCAGCAGCATCATCATCATCAGCATCAGCATCATCAGCAGCAGCACCATCATCAGCAGCAACATCATCATCACCACGGCCAGGTCAGAGGGCACGGGCGGGCAGCGTCTCTCCGCCACTGCCAACAACATCATCAGCAGCATCATCATCATCAGCATCATCATCATCAGCAGAATCATCATCATCACCATGGTCAGGTTAGAGGGCACGGGCGGGCAGCGTCTCTCCGCCACTACCAACAACATCATCAGGAGCATCATCATCAGAAGCATCATCATCATCAGCAGCATCATCATCAGCAACATCAGCAGCATCATCATCAGCATCAACATCATCATCAGCAGCAACATCATCATCAGCAACATCATCATCAGCAACAGCAGCATGATCATCGGCAACAACAGCATCATCAGCAACATCATCAACATCATCAGCAGCAGCATCATCATCAGCAGCAGCAGCAGCAACATCATCATCATCACCACGGCCAGGTCAGAGGGCACGGGCGGGCAGCGTCGCTCAGCCACTACCAACAACATCATCATCAGCAGCATCATCATCAGCAACATCATCATCAGCAACATCATCATCAGCAGCAACAACAGCATCATCAGCAACATCATCAACATCATCAGCAGCAGCATCATCATCAGCAGCAGCAGCAACATCATCATCATCACCACGGCCAGGTCAGAGGGCACGGGCGGGCAGCGTCGCTCAGCCACTACCAACAACATCATCATCAGCGACATCATCATCAGCAGCACCATCATCATCATCAGCAGCATCATCATCATCAACATCATCATCATCAGCAGGAGCAACATCATCATGGTGGTGGTAATGGTAATGGTGGTTGTGGTTGTGGTGGCAATGGTGGTTGGTGGTGGTCGTGGTGGTCATGGTGGTGGTGATGCAAGTGGTGGTGATGCAAGTGGTGGCGGTCGTGGTGGTGGTAGAGGTCGTGCTGGTGGCAGTGGTCATAGTGGTGGTGGTTGTGGTGGTAGTTGTGGTGGTTGTGGTCGTTGTGGTCGTGGTGGTGGTCGTTGTGGTCGTGGTGGTGGTTCTGGTGGTGGTTGTGGTCGTCATAGTGGTGGTGGACGTGGTCATAGCGGTGGTTGTGGTGGTGGTCGTGGTGGTAGCGGTGGTGGTGGTGGCGGTGGTGGTGGTTGTGGTTGTGGTCGTGGTGGTGGTGGCGGTGGTGGTGACAGTGGCGGCGGTGTTTGCCGTGCGTGGCGCTCACTCTGGCTGTGGTGGTGGTGGTCATAGTTGTGGTGGTGTTGGTGGTGGTAGCGGTGGTAGTGATCGTGGTGACAGTGGCGGCGGTGTTTGCCGGCGGTGTTTGCCGTGCGTGGCGCTCACTCTGGCTGTGGTGGTGGTTGTGGTGGTGGTGGTGGTAGCGGTGGTGGTGGTTGTGGTAGCGGTGGTGGTTGTGGTTGTGGTGGTGGTGGTGACAGTGGCGGCGGTGGTGGCGCTCACTCTGTGGGTTCTGCTCCCCCAGGCTCTCCACGTGCTCCAGGCTGAGCAGCGACACCCCGGGGGGGGGCGGGGTGGGGTCCCAGCCCCCGGGCGACGAGGGGGGGCCACCCCCCGCCCCCCCTCCCCTCCGCGTGGGGGGGGGGCGGGGGTCCACGTGCACGATGTGGGTGACGCGCGGCATGCGGGAGAGCACGCCCTGGGGGGCGGGGGGGGGGATACACGGGGTTAGGGGTCACGTGGGGGAGACACGTGGGGTTAGGGGTCACGAGGGGGGAGATACGTGGGGGTTAGGGGTCACGAGGGGGGAGATACGTGGGGGTTAGGGGTCACGAGGGGGGAGATACGTGGGGTTAGGGGTCACGAGGGGGGAGACACGTGGGGGGTAGGGGTTACGGGGGGGGAGAAACGGGGGGGGAGGGGTCACGAGGGGGGAGATACGTGGGGGTTAGGGGTCACGAGGGGGGAGACACGTGGGGTTAGGGGTCACGAGGGGGGAGATACGTGGGGGTTAGGGGTCACGAGGGGGGAGATACGTGGGGTTAGGGGTCACGAGGGGGGAGATACGTGGGGGTTAGGGGACACGAGGGGGGAGACACATGGGGTTAGGGGTCACGTGGGGGGAGACACGTGGGGTTAGGGGTCACGTGGGGGGAGACACGTGGGGTTAGGGGTCACGTGGGGGGAGATACGTGGGGTTAGGGGTCACGAGGGGGGAGATACGTGGGGGTTAGGGGTCACGAGGGGGGAGATACGTGGGGTTAGGGGACACGTGCGGGGAGATACGTGGGGTTAGGGGACACGAGGGGGGAGATACGTGGGGGTTAGGGGTCACGAGGGGGGAGATACGTGGGGTTAGGGGACACGAGGGGGGAGACACCTGGGGGTTAGGGGTCACGTGGGGGGAGCCACGTGGGGGTTAGGGGTCACGTGGGGGGAGACACGTGGGGGTTAGGGGTCACGTGGGGGGAGACACGTGGGGGTTAGGGGTCACGAGGGGGGAGACACGTGGGGTTAGGGGTCACGAGGGGGGAGATACGTGGGGTTAGGGGTCACAAGGGGGGAGATACGTGGGGGTTAGGGGTCACAAGGGGGGAGACACGTGGGGTTAGGGGTCACGTGGGGGGAGACACGTGGGGGTTAGGGGTCACGAGGGGGGAGATACGTGGGGGTTAGGGGTCACGAGGGGGGAGACACGTGGGGTGAGGGGTCACGTGGGGGGAGACACGTGGGGTTAGGGGTCACGTGGGGGAGACACGTGGGGTTAGGGGTCACGTGGGGGGAGACACGTGGGGGTTAGGGGACACGAGGGGGGAGATACGTGGGGGTTAGGGGTCACGAGGGGGGAGATATGTGGGGGTTAGGGGTCACGAGGGGGGAGATACGTGGGGGTAGGGGTCACAAGGGGGGAGATACGAGGGGGTTAGGGGTCACGAGGGGGGAGATACGTGGGGGTTAGGGGTCACAAGGGGGGAGATACGTGGGGGTTAGGGGTCACAAGGGGGGAGATACGTGGGGGTTAGGGGTCACAAGGGGGGAGATACGTGGGGGTTAGGGGTCACGAGGGGGGAGATACGTGGGGGTTAGGGGTCACAAGGGGGGAGATACGTGGGGGTTAGGGGTCACAAGGGGGGAGATACGTGGGGGTTAGGGGTCACGAGGGGGGAGATACGTGGGGGTTAGGGGTCACAAGGGGGGAGATACGTGGGGGTTAGGGGTCACAAGGGGGGAGATACGTGGGGGTTAGGGGTCACAAGGGGGGAGATACGTGGGGGTTAGGGGTCACAAGGGGGGAGATACGTGGGGGTTAGGGGTCATGAGGGGGGAGATACGTGGGGTTAGCGGTCACGAGGGGGGAGATACGTGGGGTTAGGGGTCACGTGGGGGGAGACACGTGGGGGTTAGGGGTCACGAGGGGGGAGACACGTGGGGTTAGGGGTCACGAGGGGGGAGATACGTCGGGTTAGGGGTCACGAGGGGGGAGATACGTGGGGTTAGGGGTCACGAGGGGGGAGATACGTGGGGGTTAGGGGACACGAGGGGGGAGACACGTGGGGTTAGGGGACACGAGGGGGGAGATACGTGGGGGTTAGGGGTCACGAGGGGGGAGACACGTGGGGTTAGGGGTCACGAGGGGGGAGATACGTGGGGGTTAGGGGTCATGAGGGGGGAGATACGTGGGGGTTAGGGGTCACAAGGGGGGAGATACGTGGGGGTTAGGGGTCACGAGGGGGGAGATACGTGGGGTTAGGGGTCACGAGGGGGGAGATACGTGGGGGTTAGGGGTCACGAGGGGGGAGATACGTGGGGGTTAGGGGTCACGTGGGGGGAGACACGTGGGGTTAGGGGTCACGAGGGGGGAGATACGTGGGGGTTAGGGGTCACGAGGGGGGAGATACGTGGGGTTAGGGGTCACAAGGGGGGAGATACGTGGGGGTTAGGGGTCACAAGGGGGGAGACACGTGGGGTTAGGGGTCACGTGGGGGGAGACACGTGGGGGTTAGGGGTCACGTGGGGGGAGACACGTGGGGTTAGGGGTCACAAGGGGGGAGACACGTGGGGTTAGGGGTCACGTGGGGGGAGACACGTGGGGGTTAGGGGTCACGTGGGGGGAGATACGTGGGGGTTAGGGGTCACGTGGGGGGAGATACGTGGGGTTAGGGGTCACAAGGGGGGAGATACGTGGGGGTTAGGGGTCACGTGGGGGGAGACACGTGGGGTTAGGGGTCACGTGCGGGGAGATACGTGGGGGTTAGGGGTCACGTGCGGGGAGATACGTGGGGGTTAGGGGTCACGAGGGGGGAGATACGTGGGGGTTAGGGGTCACGAGGGGGGAGATATGTGGGGTTAGAGGACACGAGGGGGGAGATACGTGGGGGTTAGGGGTCACGTGGGGGGAGACACGTGGGGGTTAGGGGTCACGAGGGGGGAGATACGTGGGGGTTAGGGGTCACGAGGGGGGAGATACGTGGGGGTTAGGGGTCACGAGGGGGGAGATACGGGGGGGTTAGGGGTCACGAGGGGGGAGATACGTGGGGGTTAGGGGTCACGAGGGGGGAGATACGTGGGGGTTAGGGGTCACAAGGGGGAGATACGTGGGGGTTAGGGGTCACGAGGGGGGAGATACGTGGGGTTAGGGGTCACGAGGGGGGAGATACGTGGGGCTAGGGGTCACGAGGGGGGAGATACGTGGGGTTAGGGGTCACGAGGGGGGAGATACGTGGGGGTTAGGGGTCACGAGGGGGGAGATACGTGGGGGTTAGGGGTCACGTGGGGGGAGACACGTGGGGTTAGGGGTCACGAGGGGGGAGAGACGTGGGGGTTAGGGGTCACGAGGGGGGAGATACGTGGGGGATAGGGGTCACAAGGGGGGAGATACGTGGGGGTTAGGGGTCACAAGGGGGGAGACACGTGGGGTTAGGGGTCACGAGGGGGGAGACACGTGGGGTTAGGGGTCACGTGGGGGGAGACACGGGGTTAGGGGACACGAGGGGGGAGATACGTGGGGGTTAGGGGTCACATGGGGGGGGGAGATACGTGGGGGTTAGGGGTCACGTGGGGGGAGACACGTGGGGGAAATACAAAGGGGATAGGGGACACGTGGGGAGAGATACGTGCGGTGAGGGGAGATGTTGGGGAGGATGAGTGGGAAGGGGAGTGGGAGGAGGAGGGGGAGGAGGAGGAGGGGGAGGAGGAGGAGGGGGGGGAGGAGGGGGATGACGAGTGGGGGGATGACGAGTGGGGGGATGACGAGTGGGGGGATGACGAGTGGGGGGATGACGAGTGGGGGGATGACGAGTGGGGGGATGACGAGTGGGGGGATGACGAGTGGGGGGATGACGAGTGGGGGGATGACGAGTGGGGGGATGACGAGTGGGGGGATGACGAGTGGGGGGATGACGAGTGGGGGGATGACGAGTGGGGGGATCTCGTCACCTTGAGTGTTTTCCCCAGCAGCTCGCAGCTGGTGATCACCATGGTGACCTCCGACTCGTTGAGGCCGTGAACCACGGCGTCCGTGCCCAGCGTGGAGTAGAGCGTCACAACTGGTGGGGACACCCCACGTCACACCCCACGTCACACCCCACGTCACACCACACGTCACACCACACGTCACACACCCCACGTCACACCACGCGTCACACATCCCACGTCACACCCCACGTCACACCACACGTCACACCACACGTCACACCACACGTCACACACCCCACGTCACACACCCCGCGTCACACCCCGCGTCACACACCCCGCGTCACACCCCACGTCACACCCCACGTGACACCCCACACCCCACGTCACACCCCACGTCACACCCCGCGTCACACCCCACGTCACACCCCACACCCCACGTCACACACCCCGCGTCACACCCCACGTCACACCCCACGTGACACCCCACACCCCACGTCACACACCCCACGTCACACCCCACGTCACACCCCGCGTCACACCCCACGTCACACCCCACGTGACACCCCACACCCCACGTCACACACCCCGCGTCACACCCCACGTCACACCCCACATGACACCCCACACCCCACGTCACACACCCCACGTCACACCCCGCGTCACACACCCCGCGTCACACCCCACGTCACACCCCACGTGACACCCCACACCCCACGTCACACCCCACGTCACACCCCACGTCACACACCCCGCGTCACACCCCACGTCACACCCCACGCGTCACACACCGGGGAAGTTGTACTTGAAGCAGGCCTGTGCCACCAGCATCCACTCGGCCCGCGTCTCACACCCCTGTCACACCCCACATCACACCCCACGTCACACCCCGCGTCACACACCCCACGTCACACCCCACGTCACACCCCGCGTCACACACCCCGCGTCACACCCCACGTCACACACCCCGCGTCACACCCCACGTCACACACCCCGCGTCACACCCCACGTCACACCCCACGCGTCACACACCGGGGAAGTTGTACTTGAAGCAGGCCTGTGCCACCAGCATCCACTCGGCCCGCGTCTCGCAGAAGAGCGCCACGGGGCGGCGCGCCTCGTGGCCCAGCGCCAGCAGGCCCCGGCCAAAGTTCTCGGCGCGAGTGTCTAGCTCGCGGAACGACATCCAGCGGTAGTCGCCCAGAATCACCTGGGGGGCGAGGGGGGGGCACACACCAACACCGCCACCGTCACCACCGTCACCGCCGTCGCCAGCGTCGCCAAACAGAAGCTGTTTAGGCATGCGGTGGCTGGGCATGCGGGCTACATGACGCAGCCAGCGCAGCCTTGCCTGCCGGAGGAGCTCACCGATGGGACTTTCTTTCTCGTCCAGATCTTTCGAGGATTTGTGAGCTCCTCACACAATTCAGCCTGGTCAAACCCAGGATGGATCGTAGGCATGCCAGCCTGAATGTTTTTAACCGGCGCAGATGCTCCATTAGAGGGGTCCACGTTTTACAAGCGTAGAGAAGGGAGGGATTGACCGTGGCCGAGAAGACCAGAAGCTTCGTGCGGAGCGACAGACCAGGTAGCTTCCACACAGCGTTACGCAGCCGATGTAAAGATAATGCCGCTCGACTGATTCGGAGCGAGACCTCTGCTGTCAAACCGGAACTGGTCATAGGCACACTGCCCAGGTATGGGAAACTCTCCAATCTCTCCACAACTGCTCCATCACCACCAAAACAACGAGACAAAGATCCCCCGTATAGCCTCAGCAGCCTGTTGGGGCAAGTGCTGTTAGCGAGCACCTGTGAAAGCCGGCACGGCACACGAAGGGGTGGGTGGCCAACCCTCACGCCCGGCCGCCTTTGTCTCCCCAATGGCGATGTTTACGCATCGCACCTGGTACCCATTTGAGGCTGAGTCGACCTGGGAGAGGCCCGGGACCGGTTCAGATATTCGTCGCTGGTGTTGGCCGTGAGCGGAAATCGAACCCGGGTCACCAGGTTCATAGCGCAGCGCGATAACCAACAACACCACCGCTCCCCACCACACACGCAACAAAGAAAAAAAAACAAAGATCCATATAACCTTAGTTTTTTTTCGGTAAAGTCACGTAGGTAAATAAAAGGTAAAATTTTATAAAAAAAAAGGTTAAAAATTTAAATTAATGAAAGTAAAATAAAAATAAAATAAAAATCACGACGTTTCAGAGGCAGCAACACAAGCTTCCATTGCCTCCGAAACGTCGTGATTTTTAGTTTAATTTTTATTTTACTTTTATTAATTAAAAAATTTTCACCCCGTATAGCCTTAACAGATAT
>NC_083835.1:7203903-7231470 GCF_015708825.2 Lethenteron reissneri
TTCTAGATTTGAAGCTTTCGTGACTGCAAGGATTCATACTCTTAGTTTTTTTGGTAAAGTCACGTAGGTAAAAAAAATGAAATTAAAATGAATAAAAATAAAAAAATAAAAAATAATAAAAATTCTAGATTTGAAGCTTTCGTGACTGCAAGGATTCATATTCTTAGTTTTTTCGGTAAAGTCACGTAGGTAAAGTATGAAATTAAAATTAATAAAATTAAAATAGTAAAATAGTAAACATTGCTGTATCAAGTGATGCTTGATACAGCAAATCTGGCTGTGACGGTCCCACCTGATGACGGAGACTTGTGTTGCCTCCGAAACGTCGTGATTTTTATTATTTTATTTTCTATTATTATTAATTTCATTTTTTACCTACGTGACTTTACCGAAAAAACTAATAGTATACTTTCCTAGGCTGTTGGGGCAAGTGCCGTGCAGCGAGTAGCAGCACCACCATCACCGCCGATAAGGCTCCCCTCCCGAGTGTTTCGTGACCACGTCCAACCGGCCGCCTTTGTCTCCCCAGTGGCGACGTTTGCACACCGCACCAGGCACTCGTTGGAGGCCCAGGACCGGTTCAGAGAATCGTCACTGGGCCGTGGTGGCCCTGATGCGGGGATCGAACTCGGGTCGCCGGGCACGGAGAGAAGCACTCACATTGACCACATCAAGACCACGACCACCGCGACCACCACCACCACCACGACCACCACCACCACCACCGCGACCACCACCACCACGACCACCACCACCACGACCAGCACCGCGACCACCACCACCAGGACCACCACCACGACCACTACCACTACCACCACCACCACCGCCACCAGGACCACCACCACGACCACCACCGCGACCACCACTGCGACCACCACCACGACCACCACCACGACCACCACCATGACCACCACCATGACCACCACCATGACCACCACCACCGCGACCACCACCACCGCGACCACCACCACCACGACCACCACCACGACCACCACCACGACCACCACCACCGCGACCACCACCACCACGACCACCACCACCGCGACCACCACCACGACCACCACCGCGACCACCACCATCATCAGCTTAACACGTAGCCGGCTTTTGCGACCAATACCATCCACAAGAGGTTTTGTTGGGGTGAGATCTCGGAAAAATATAAATGTGTCGTTAAACCCGCCACCACCCGGCACAGAGCAAATTCGTAAGGTTTGTCGCGTAAACAGAATCTCGTGGATTTGCTCTCCAACACGCCGGTGAGTGACTGGACTAGTAGCGGGTTGGCACGTTCTGTTGACGTGACAAACCTTACTGGTTGGCGATGTTGGGTGGTGGTGGCGGCTTTAACGACGCGTTTATATTTACACGATCGAACACGAGAAAACCTCTTGTGGATCATCATCAATATTAATCACCACCACCACCACTATTCACCACCACCACCACGCACCACAACCACCGCCACCACCAGTCCCATCATCTGCATCGCCCTCCACCGACAGCGTGGCGTGTGAAGTCTGGATACAGTGAGTCTGGCCCATTCATCCATCCATCCCCTCCCTATCGCGACAGCATTCTGACCCTGGCCTTCGTGTGTGCGTCACGTGCCCCCCCCCACCCCCCAGGCAGGGCCCCTTCGGCCCACTCCGTTGGCAGGCCAGGGCCACGAGGGTCTATTCTTAGCGCAGCGTCTTGGCAAAGAGGAAGCCGGTCTCTCGAGAGAGAGATATCTCTCTCTCTCTCTCCATCTCTCCATCTCTCTCTCTCATCATCTCTCTCTCACCATCTCTCCATCTCTCTCTTTCCATCTCTCTCTCCATCTCTCTCTCATCATCTCTCTTTCCATCTCTCTCACCATCTCTCTCTCATCATCTCTCTCTCTCCATCTCTCTCATCATCTCTCTCACCATCTCTCCATCTCTCTTCTCCATCTCTCTCTCACCATCTCTCTCTACATCTCTCTCTCACCATCTCTCTCACCATCTCTCTCTACATCTCTCTCTCTCCATCTCTCTCACCATCTCTCTCTCCATCTCTCTCACCATCTCTCTCACCATCTCTCCATCTCTCTCCCCATCTCTCTCTTTCCATCTCTCTCTCTCCATCTCTCTCTCTCTCCACCACCACTACTACTGTGCTCAGGCGAAGTTGGCGGTGTACAGGACGAGGAAGAAGATGCTGCAAGGTGACACTGACGGCTGCTCTGTGCTGCTTCCAGTGTTCAGGGGCCTGCTCAAGGCGCGGCTCCGGCTGGAGCACGCCACGTGACACACACGTGCCGGTGATGTGCAGCGCGTCTTCTTCGAGCGCTGGGGAGCCGGACAAGCCCCTCTCTGCACCAGCGTGGACGGCACCTCGTGGTGTTCACCTTCTGAAGCGCTCGCTCGTCACCGTGGCGTGCGCGATGACCACCACCACCACAACCACCACCACCACAACCACCACCACCACAACCACCACAACCACCACCACCACAACGACTCCGGCAAGCTACTGAAGCTCCAAGGCTGCAGGAACATGCCCCTCAAGAGTGCCCCAAACACAGCGCTCTACACGTGCTGTGTCAAGGCGCTCCACACGTGCTGTGTCAAGGCGCTCTACACGTGGCTGTGTCAAGGCGCTCTACACGTGCCGTGTCAAGGCGCTCTACACGTGCCGTGTCAAGGCGCTCTACACGTGCCGTGTCAAGGCGCTCTACACGTGCCGTGTCAAGGCGCTCTACACGTGGCTGTGCCAAGGCGCTCGACACGTGCTGTGTCAAGGCGCTCTACACGTGCCGTGTCAAGGCGCTCTACACGTGCTGTGTCAAGGCGCTCTACACGTGGCTGTGTCAAGGCGCTCTACATGTGGCTGTGTCAAGGCGCTCTACACGTGCTGTGTCAAGGCGCTCTACACGTGGCTGTGTCAAGGTGCTCCACACGTGCCGTGTCAAGGCGCTCCACACGTGCCGTGTCAAGGCGCTCTACACGTGCCGTGTCAAGGCGCTCTACAAGTGCCGTGTCAAGGCGCTCTACACGTGCCGTGTCAAGGCGCTCTACACGTGCCGTGTCAAGGCGCTCTACACGTGCCGTGTCAAGGCGCTCTACACGTGCCGTGTCAAGGCGCTCTACACGTGCCGTGTCAAGGCGCTCTACACGTGGCGTGTCAAGGCGCTCTACACGTGGCTGTGTCAAGGCGCTCTACACGTGCTGTGTCAAGGCGCTCTACACGTGCTGTGTCAAGGCGCTCTACACGTGCTGTGTCAAGGCGCTCTACACGTGCTGTGTCAAGGCGCTCTACACGTGCTGTGTCAAGGCGCTCCACACGTGCCTGTGTCAAGGCGCTCCACACGTGCTGTGTCAAGGCGCTCCACACGTGCTGTGTCAAGGCGCTCTACACGTGCCGTGTCAAGGCGCTCTACACGTGCCGTGTCAAGGCGCTCTACACGTGCCGTGTCAAGGCGCTCTACACGTGCCGTGTCAAGGCGCTCTACACGTGCCGTGTCAAGGCGCTCTACACGTGCCGTGTCAAGGCGCTCTACACGTGCCGTGTCAAGGCGCTCTACACGTGCCGTGTCAAGGCGCTCTACACGTGCCGTGTCAAGGCGCTCTACACGTGCCGTGTCAAGGCGCTTACAGGCACGTGTCAAGGGCTCTACACGTGCCGTGTCAAGGCGCTCTACACGTGCCGTGTCAAGGCGCTCTACACGTGGCTGTGTCAAGGCGCTCCACACGTGGCTGTGTCAAGGCGCTCCACACGTGCTGTGTCAAGGCGCTCTACACGTGGCTGTGTCAAGGCGCTCTACACGTGCCGTGTCAAGGCGCTCTACACGTGCCGTGTCAAGGCGCTCTACACGTGCCGTGTCAAGGCGCTCTACACGTGCCGTGTCAAGGCGCTCTACACGTGGCTGTGTCAAGGCGCTCTACACGTGCCGTGTCAAGGCGCTCTACACGTGCCGTGTCAAGGCGCTCTACACGTGCCGTGTCAAGGCGCTCTACACGTGGCTGTGTCAAGGCGCTCTACACGTGCCGTGTCAAGGCGCTCCACACGTGCCGTGTTAAGGCGCTCCACACGTGCCGTGTCAAGGCGCTCTACACGTGCCGTGTCAAGGCGCTCTACACGTGCTGTGTCAAGGCGCTCTACACGTGCCGTGTCAAGGCGCTCTACACGTGCTGTGTCAAGGCGCTCTACACGTGGCTGTGTCAAGGCGCTCTACACGTGGCTGTGTCAAGGCGCTCTACACGTGCTGTGTCAAGGCGCTCTACACGTGCTGTGTCAAGGCGCTCTACACGTGCTGTGTCAAGGCGCTCTACACGTGGCTGTGTCAAGGCGCTCTACACGTGCTGTGTCAAGGCGCTCTACACGTGCTGTGTCAAGGCGCTCTACACGTGCCGTGTCAAGGCGCTCCACACGTGCCGTGTCAAGGCGCTCCACACGTGCCGTGTCAAGGCGCTCTACACGTGCCGTGTCAAGGCGCTCTACACGTGCCGTGTCAAGGTGCTCTACACGTGCTGTGTCAAGGCGCTCTGCACGTGCTGTGTCAAGGCGCTCTACACGTGCTGTGTCAAGGCGCTCTACACGTGCTGTGTCAAGGCGCTCCACACGTGCTGTGTCAAGGCGCTCCACACGTGCTGTGTCAAGGCGCTCTACACGTGCCGTGTCAAGGCGCTCTACACGTGCCGTGTCAAGGCGCTCTACACGTGCCGTGTCAAGGCGCTCTACACGTGCCGTGTCAAGGCGCTCTACACGTGCCGTGTCAAGGCGCTCTACACGTGCCGTGTCAAGGCGCCCTACACGTGCCGTGTCAAGGCGCCCTACACGTGCCGTGTCAAGGCGCCCTACACGTGCCGTGTCAAGGCGCCCTACACGTGCCGTGTCAAGGCGCCCTACACGTGCCGTGTCAAGGCGCTCTACACGTGCTGTGTCAAGGCGCTCTGCACGTGCTGTGTCAAGGCGCTCTGCACGTGCTGTGTCAAGGCGCTCTACACGTGCTGTGTCAAGGCGCTCGACACGTGGCTGTGTCAAGGCGCTCGACACGTGCTGTGTCAAGTTTCTCTACACGTGCTGTGTCAAGGCGCTCTACACGTGCTGTGTCAAGGCGCTCTATACGTGCTGTGTCAAGGCGCTCTACACGTGCTGTGTCAAGGCGCTCTACACGTGCTGTGTCAAGGCGCTCTGCACGTGCTGTGTCAAGGCGCTCTACACGTGGCTGTGTCAAGGCGCTCGACACGTGCTGTGTCAAGGCGCTCTACACGTGCCGTGTCAAGGCGCTCTACACGTGCCGTGTCAAGGCGCTCTACACGTGCCGTGTCAAGGCGCTCTACACGTGCCGTGTCAAGGCGCTCTACACGTGCCGTGTCAAGGCGCCCTACACGTGCCGTGTCAAGGCACCCTACACGTGCCGTGTCAAGGCGCCCTACACGTGCCGTGTCAAGGCGCTCTGCACGTGCTGTGTCAAGGCGCTCTACACGTGCTGTGTCAAGGCGCTCTACACGTGCTGTGTCAAGGCGCTCTAACGTGCTGTGTCAAGGCGCTCTGCACGTGCTGTGTCAAGGCGCTCTAACGTGCTGTGTCAAGGCGCTCTGCACGTGCTGTGTCAAGGCGCTCTGCACGTGCTGTGTCAAGGCGCTCTACACGTGGCTGTGTCAAGGCGCTCAACACGTGCTGTGTCAAGGCGCTCTACACGTGCCGTGTCAAGGCGCTCTACACGTGCCGTGTCAAGGCGCTCTACACGTGCCGTGTCAAGGCGCCCTACACGTGCCGTGTCAAGGCGCCCTACACGTGCCGTGTCAAGGCACCCTACACGTGCCGTGTCAAGGCGCCCTACACGTGCCGTGTCAAGGCGCTCTGCACGTGCTGTGTCAAGGCGCTCTACACGTGCTGTGTCAAGGCGCTCTACACGTGCTGTGTCAAGGCGCTCTAACGTGCTGTGTCAAGGCGCTCTGCACGTGCTGTGTCAAGGCGCTCTACACGTGCTGTGTCAAGGCGCTCTATACCTGCTGCGTCAAGGTGCTCTACACGTGCCGTGTCAAGGCGCTCTACACGTGCCGCGTCAAGGCGCTCTACACGTGCTGTGTCAAGGCGCTCTACACGTGCCGTGTCAAGGCGCTCTGCACGTGCTGTGTCAAGGCGCTCTACACGTGCTGTGTCAAGGCGCTCTACACGTGCCGTGTCAAGGCGCTCTACACGTGCTGTGTCAAGGCGCTCTACACGTGCCGTGTCAAGGCGCTCTACACGTGCCGTGTCAAGGCGCTCTACACGTGCCGTGTCAAGGCGCTCTACACGTGCCGTGTCAAGGCGCCCTACACGTGCCGTGTCAAGGCGCCCTACACGTGCCGTGTCAAGGCGCTCTGCACGTGCTGTGTCAAGGCGCTCTACACGTGCTGTGTCAAGGCGCTCTACACGTGCTGTGTCAAGGCGCTCGACACGTGCTGTGTCAAGGCGCTCTGCACGTGCTGTGTCAAGGCGCTCTGCACGTGCTGTGTCAAGGCGCTCTACACGTGCTGTGTCAAGGCGCTCTACACGTGCTGTGTCAAGGCGCTCTACACGTGCTGTGTCAAGGCGCTCTAACGTGCTGTGTCAAGGCGCTCTGCACGTGCTGTGTCAAGGCGCTCTACACGTGCTGTGTCAAGGCGCTCGACACGTGCTGTGTCAAGGCGCTCTACACGTGCTGTGTCAAGGCGCTCTACACGTGCCGTGTCAAGGCGCTCTGCACGTGCTGTGTCAAGGCGCTATACACGTGCTGTGTCAAGGCGCTCTACACGTGCTGTGTCAAGGCGCTCTAACGTGCTGTGTCAAGGCGCTCTGCACGTGCTGTGTCAAGGCGCTCTGCACGTGCTGTGTCAAGGCGCTCGACACGTGCTGTGTCAAGGCGCTCTACACGTGCTGTGTCAAGGCGCTCTACACGTGCTGTGTCAAGGCGCTCTACACGTGCTGTGTCAAGGCGCTCTACACGTGCTGTGTCAAGGCGCTCTGCACGTGCTGTGTCAAGGCGCTCTACACGTGCTGTGTCAAGGCGCTCGACACGTGCTGTGTCAAGGCGCTCTACACGTGCTGTGTCAAGGCGCTCTACACGTGCTGTGTCAAGGCGCTCTACACGTGCTGTGTCAAGGCGCTCTGCACGTGCTGTGTCAAGGCGCTCTACACGTGCTATGTCAAGGCGCTCGACACGTGGCTGTGTCAAGGCGCTCGACACGTGCTGTGTCAAGGTGCTCTACACATGCTGTGTCAAGGCGCTCTACACGTGCTGTGTCAAGGCGCTCTATACGTGCTGTGTCAAGGCGCTCTACACGTGCTGTGTCAAGGCGCTCTACACGTGCTGTGTCAAGGCACTCTGCACGTGCTGTGTCAAGGCGCTCTACACGTGGCTGTGTCAAGGCGCTCGACACGTGCTGTGTCAAGGTGCTCTACACGTGCTGTGTCAAGGCGCTCTACACGTGCTGTGTCAAGGCGCTCTACACGTGCCGAGTCAAGGCGCTCTACACGTGCCGTGTCAAGGCGCTCTACACGTGCCGTGTCAAGGCGCTCTACACGTGATCTGTGTCAAGGCGCTCTTCACGTGCCGTGTCAAGGCGCTCTACACGTGCCGTGTCAAGGCGCTCTACACGTGCCGTGTCAAGGCGCTCTAACGTGCTGTGTCAAGGCGCTCTACACGTGCTGTGTCAAGGCGCTCGACACGTGCTGTGTCAAGGCGCTCTACACGTGCTGTGTCAAGGCGCTCTACACGTGCTGTGTCAAGGCGCTCTGCACGTGCTGTGTCAAGGCGCTCTACACGTGCTGTGTCAAGGCGCTCTACACGTACTGTGTCAAGGCGCTCTACACGTACTGTGTCAAGGCGCTCTACACGTGCTGTGTCAAGGCGCTCTGCACGTGCTGTGTCAAGGCGCTCTGCACGTGCTGTGTCAAGGCGCTCTACACGTGGCTGTGTCAAGGCGCTCGACACGTGCTGTGTCAAGGTGCTCTACACGTGCCGTGTCAAGGCGCTCTACACGTGCCGTGTCAAGGCGCTCTACACGTGCCGCGTCAAGGCGCTCTACACGTGCCGTGTCAAGGCGCTCTACACGTGCCGTGTCAAGGCGCTCTGCACGTGCTGTGTCAAGGCGCTCTGCACGTGCTGTGTCAAGGCGCTCTGCACGTGCCGTGTCAAGGCGCTCTACACGTGCCGTGTCAAGGCGCTCTACACGTGCTGTGTCAAGGCGCTCTACACGTGCCGTGTCAAGGCGCTCTACACGTGCCGTGTCAAGGCGCTCTACACGTGCCGTGTCAAGGCGCTCTACACGTGCCGTGTCAAGGCGCTCTACACGTGCCGTGTCAAGGCGCTCTACACGTGCCGTGTCAAGGCGCTCTACACGTGCCGTGTCAAGGCGCTCTACACGTGCCGTGTCAAGGCGCTCTACACGTGCTGTGTCAAGGCGCTCTACACGTGATCTGTGTCAAGGCGCTCTTCACGTGCCGTGTCAAGGTGCTCTACACGTGCTGTGTCAAGGCGCTCTACACGTGCCGTGTCAAGGCGCTCTACACGTGCTGTGTCAAGGCGCTCTACACGTGCCGTGTCAAGGCGCTCTACACGTGCCGTGTCAAGGCGCTCTACACGTGCCGTGTCAAGGCGCTCTACACGTGCCGTGTCAAGGCGCTCTACACGTGCCGTGTCAAGGCGCTCTACACGTGCCGTGTCAAGGCGCTCTACACGTGCTGCGTCAAGGCGCTCTGCACGTGCTGTGTCAAGGCGCTCTACACGTGCTGTGTCAAGGCGCTCTACACGTGCTGTGTCAAGGCGCTCTACACGTGCTGTGTCAAGGCGCTCTACACGTGCTGTGTCAAGGCGCTCTACACGTGCTGTGTCAAGGCGCTCTGCACGTGCTGTGTCAAGGCGCTCTACACGTGCTATGTCAAGGCGCTCGACACGTGGCTGTGTCAAGGCGCTCGACACGTGCTGTGTCAAGGTGCTCTACACATGCTGTGTCAAGGCGCTCTATACGTGCTGTGTTAAGGCGCTCTATACGTGCTGTGTTAAGGCGCTCTACACGTGCTGTGTCAAGGCGCTCTACACGTGCTGTGTCAAGGCGCTCTGCACGTGCTGTGTCAAGGCGCTCTACACGTGGCTGTGTCAAGGCGCTCGACACGTGCTGTGTCAAGGTGCTCTACACGTGCTGTGTCAAGGCGCTCTACACGTGCTGTGTCAAGGCTCTCTACACGTGCTGTGTCAAGGCGCTCTACACGTGCTGTGTCAAGGCGCTCTGCACGTGCTGTGTCAAGGCGCTCTACACGTGGCTGTGTCAAGGCGCTCGACACGTGCTGTGTCAAGGTGCTCTACACGTGCTGTGTCAAGGCGCTCTACACGTGCTATGTCAAGGCGCTCTATACGTGCTGTGTCAAGGTGCTCTACACGTGCTGTGTCAAGGCGCTCTACACGTGCCGTGTCAAGGCGCTCTACACGTGCCGCGTCAAGGCGCTCTACACGTGCTGTGTCAAGGCGCTCTACACGTGCCGTGTCAAGGCGCTCTGCACGTGCTGTGTCAAGGCGCTCTACACGTGCTGTGTCAAGGCGCTCTACACGTGCCGTGTCAAGGCGCTCTACACGTGCTGTGTCAAGGCACTCTACACGTGCTGTGTCAAGGCGCTCTACACGTTCTGTGTCAAGGCGCTCTACACGTGCTGTGTCAAGGCGCTCTCCACGTGACTATGTCAAGGTGCTCTACACGTGCTGTGTCAAGGCGCTCTACACGTGCTGTGTCAAGGCGCTCTACACGTGCCGAGTCAAGGCGCTCTACACGTGCCGTGTCAAGGCGCTCTACACGTGCCGTGTCAAGGCGCTCTACACGTGATCTGTGTCAAGGCGCTCTTCACGTGCCGTGTCAAGGCGCTCTACACGTGCCGTGTCAAGGCGCTCTACACGTGCCGTGTCAAGGCGCTCTAACGTGCTGTGTCAAGGCGCTCTACACGTGCTGTGTCAAGGCGCTCGACACGTGCTGTGTCAAGGCGCTCTACACGTGCTGTGTCAAGGCGCTCTACACGTGCTGTGTCAAGGCGCTCTGCACGTGCTGTGTCAAGGCGCTCTACACGTGCTGTGTCAAGGCGCTCTACACGTACTGTGTCAAGGCGCTCTACACGTACTGTGTCAAGGCGCTCTACACGTGCTGTGTCAAGGCGCTCTGCACGTGCTGTGTCAAGGCGCTCTGCACGTGCTGTGTCAAGGCGCTCTACACGTGGCTGTGTCAAGGCGCTCGACACGTGCTGTGTCAAGGTGCTCTACACGTGCCGTGTCAAGGCGCTCTACACGTGCCGTGTCAAGGCGCTCTACACGTGCCGCGTCAAGGCGCTCTACACGTGCCGTGTCAAGGCGCTCTACACGTGCCGTGTCAAGGCGCTCTACACGTGCCGTGTCAAGGCGCTCTGCACGTGCTGTGTCAAGGCGCTCTGCACGTGCTGTGTCAAGGCGCTCTGCACGTGCCGTGTCAAGGCGCTCTACACGTGCCGTGTCAAGGCGCTCTACACGTGCTGTGTCAAGGCGCTCTACACGTGCTGTGTCAAGGCGCTCTACACGTGCCGTGTCAAGGCGCTCTACACGTGCCGTGTCAAGGCGCTCTACACGTGCCGTGTCAAGGCGCTCTACACGTGCCGTGTCAAGGCGCTCTACACGTGCCGTGTCAAGGCGCTCTACACGTGCCGTGTCAAGGCGCTCTACACGTGCTGTGTCAAGGCGCTCTACACGTGATCTGTGTCAAGGCGCTCTTCACGTGCCGTGTCAAGGTGCTCTACACGTGCTGTGTCAAGGCGCTCTACACGTGCCGTGTCAAGGCGCTCTACACGTGCTGTGTCAAGGCGCTCTACACGTGCCGTGTCAAGGCGCTCTACACGTGCCGTGTCAAGGCGCTCTACACGTGCCGTGTCAAGGCGCTCTACACGTGCCGTGTCAAGGCGCTCTACACGTGCCGTGTCAAGGCGCTCTACACGTGCCGTGTCAAGGCGCTCTACACGTGCTGCGTCAAGGCGCTCTGCACGTGCTGTGTCAAGGCGCTCTACACGTGCTGTGTCAAGGCGCTCTACACGTGCTGTGTCAAGGCGCTCTACACGTGCTGTGTCAAGGCGCTCTACACGTGCTGTGTCAAGGCGCTCTACACGTGCTGTGTCAAGGCGCTCTACACGTGCCGTGTCAAGGCGCTCTACACGTGCCGTATCAAGGCGCTCTACACGTGCCGTGTCAAGGCGCTCTACACGTGCCGTGTCAAGGCGCTCTACACGTGCCGTGTCAAGGCGCCCTACACGTGCTGTGTCAAGGCGCCCTACACGTGCTGTGTCAAGGCGCTCTACACGTGCCGTGTCAAGGCGCTCTACACGTGCCGTGTCAAGGCGCTCTACACGTGGCTGCGTCAAGGCGCTCTACACGTGCTGTGTCAAGGCGCTCTACACGTGCTGTGTCAAGGCGCTCTGCACGTGCTGCGTCAAGGCGCTCTACACGTGATCTGTGTCAAGGCGCTCTACACGTGCTGTGTCAAGGCGCTCTACACGTGCCGTGTCAAGGCGCTCTACACGTGCCGTGTCAAGGCGCTCTACACGTGGCTGCGTCAAGGCGCTCTACACGTGCTGTGTCAAGGCGCTCTACACGTGCTGTGTCAAGGCGCTGCATTCCCGGGACCTGGCCGACCTACTGGACACAAACGGAGAGATCATTTCTCTCCTCTTATTGCGGCCGCCATTCTCAGTGGACAACAAATGTACAAGTCTCTCCCGTAGCCAAACGCTGCGGTGACCTCCAGTGGAGGTTGGCACACTGCACGTTGCCATCGGCCGTGTGGCTCAGCCGAATCTCGCCAAGGGCTAACAGACGTGTGCCCTTTCAGCGGTGCCAGGGAGGATCTGCCCCACCAGCACTTACGCTGCCAGCGGCTCAAATACAAATGTTCTGCCTTTTGAGGAACATCTTCAGGAAACGTGGGGTGCCCTTCTACAACAGCAGCTTCGTATATGGGGTGGTGCCTTGCCTGGCTAACAAGCGCCATGACCTCGCCAACTTCGCCTGTGCTCAGGCTGCTGCTGCTTCTGCTGTTGCTGCTTGCTGCTTGCTGCTCGCTGCTGCTTGCTGCTTGCTTCTGCTTGCTGCTTGCTTGCTGCTGCTTGCTGCTTGCTGCTGCTGCTTGCTGCTGCTTGCTGCTGCTCGCTGCTTGCTTGCTTGCTGCGTGACCCCAATCGAGTCATTTGTGGCACAATTTTTGGCAAATTTGGACCCATGACTGATGTCACGGGATGAGAACCCCCAGTCCCAGGTGTCGAACCCAGCCTCAGTTGCGCTGGCTCAGCAGCTCTTACACGGCAATAATGAACACCCCCCCTGACAGAGACAAACTCAATCCCCAGGTACCCACAACATTTACCTACGTTTACCTACTCAAATGTTGTAGCGGGTTTAATCCCCCAACACACAACCGGCATGTGGCTGCACTCATAACTGATCGACACGCACTGACGGAGCCAATGATCCGATCGAAATCCAGCAACAACAGCGGAGTTGCCGTAGGAGCTGACGCTCGCTCGCAAAGAGCGGAGTTGCCTTAGGAGCTGACGCTCGCTCACAAAGAGCGGAGTTGCCGGAGGAGCTGACGCTCGCTCGCAAAGAGTGGAGTTGCCTTAGGAGCTGACGCTCGCTCACAAAGAGCGGAGTTGCCTTAGGAGCTGACGCTCGCTCGCAAAGAGTGGAGTTGCCGGAGGAGCTCACGCTCGCTCGCAAAGAGTGGAGTTGCCTTAGGAGCTGACGCTCGCTCACAAAGAGCGGAGTTGCCTTAGGAGCTCACGCTCGCTCGCAAAGAGTGGAGTTGCCGGAGGAGCTGACGCTCGCTCGCAAAGCGCGGAGTTGCTGTAGGAGCGACGCTCACAACAACGAGCGGAGTTGCCTTAGGAGCTGACGCTCGCTCGCAAAGAGTGGAGTTGCCTTAGGAGCTGACACTCGCTCTCAAAGAGCGGAGTTGCCGTAGCAGCTGATACTCGCAAAGAGCGGAGTTGCCGTAGGAGCTGACGCTCGGACGAAGCGTGGACATTTGGCGCAGTGAGGGGGTGGGAGGGGGGAGCACGGTTGGCGAATCTGCCGGTCGTCTTGGCCGGCCGGCCCCTGCGGCTGCCACGTGGGGAGTGTCACGTGACACCTCCTCCTGATCAGCGGCGGGGGAAGCAGCCTTCGGACACTCAGCGCGGTGGTCTCGGGGTGCACCCAGCCTGGCACGGGCGCCGTGATGACGTCGCCGTCGATCGCGCCGTTGCGACAGAAAGGCCCGCATGCGTTGGGGTCATGGTGAACATCATCGTCGTCGTCGTCGTCGTCATCATCGTCATCATCATCGTCGTCGTCATGATCGTCGTCATGATCGTCATCGTCATCATCGTCATCTTCATCGTCGTAGTCATCGTCGTCGTCATCATCGTCGTCATCATCGTCGTCATCATCATCATCGTCGTCATCATCATCGTCGTCATCATCATCGTTGTCGTCATGATCGTCATCGTCATCATCATTGTCGTCATCATCATCGTCATGATCGTCATCGTCATCATCATTGTCGTCATCATCATCGTCGTCGTCATCGTCATCATCATTGTCGTCGTCATGATCGTCATCGTCATCATCATTGTCGTCATCATCATCGTCGTCGTCATCGTCATCATCGTCGTCATGATCGTCATCGTCATCATCATTGTCGTCATCATCATCGTCGTCGTCATCGTCATCATCATTGTCGTCGTCATGATCGTCATCGTCATCATCATTGTCGTCATCATCATCGTCGTCGTCATCGTCATCATCATTGTCGTCGTCATGATCGTCATCGTCATCATCATTGTCGTCATCATCATCATGGAGTTCGCTTCATTGACTGCCTCCGTTCGTATTCGTCCGTACGTTTGTATTTGCCCGGCGACTGTTTGTCTCCTGACCGCAAAGAGGCGAGGTCACGGCAACTCTCGTGGAGATGACCGGATACGAGCGAAACGTTCGCGGTGGTATCAGGGACTGCAGAATACGTGGCTGTCCGTCTGTCCGTCCGTCTCGCCGCGGTGGCGGTATGCGTTATCTGCCTCGCCTGGTATGCAGGAGCACGTGGGTTCGACCCGGACCCTGACACCTGCTATTATATTTGGAGTCTGCGTGTCTCTCGAAATGTTGGGGGGTGGGTTGGGGGGGGGGGCTAGGAAAGTGTCAGATGGTGATCGTCTGAGAAGTCAAATTAAAACATGTTAAAGAAGTGCTGCATTTGAAACTTCCCAAGTAATTAAAACTATTCAAATACCTTTAAGTCAAGATTCAGCAAGATACAAAACATCAACGTCAGATTTGGCACGGTACATGAAATACTGAAATTAATATTTGGTAAAAAAGCTATCAACAGAAGGTGCGTACCGGATTAACTGCACTTGTGGCAAATGCTATGATGGGAAAACAGGACGAATGATCAGCACTAAAAGAACACCAACGAAATAATACTGGTAGGAACCTCTGGTTACACCAGCCCACAGGGGATTGTTGTGTCCGTCCATCGTGCAGGGAGGGGCTGGGTGGAGAGGGGAGGGTGGGGAGGGGCTGGGTGGGGAGGGTGGGGCTGGGTGGGGAGGGGCAGGGAGGGGTGGGGCTGGGTGGGGAGGCGCTGGTCATTCCGTGGTGCCCTTATAAAACTCAACGTTTCACCTACTCACACCGGCTTGTGCCCGCCCTCACAGTCGGGCATATTTGCGGAATAGACCACGCCGCCGTTGACCCTGCAGGCCATTGACCGAGCAACCCAACGTTCCTACCAGCTCCCTCCGCAGGAATGTGTTAAACACTCTCAAATACAATTGTCAGCGGGACCAGAACACGTTCAATTGATTTTGATAATGCTGAAGTCCTGTGCAAAACTAGCTACGAGTAGCCGAGACTAATGAGGGAATCTATCGAAATTGAGAGACGTCAAAATGAGTTTAACCGTTCGGATAGCGACAGACTTAGTACTGCTTGGAAGCGAATCATCAAATAATACAATCTTCCTAGATTTGAAGCTTTCGTGACTGCAAGGAATCCATACTCTTTGGTTCTTTCGGTAAAGTCACGTAGGTAAAGAAAATAAAATACAATTTATTTTATCCAAAAATTCAATGTATTTTATATTAAAATTAAATTTGTTTTATACTAAAATAAAGTGTATTTTATACTAAAATAAAATTTATTTTATACCAAAATTAAATTTATTTTATACTAAAATGTTTTTTTTTTATACAAAAATATAATTTATTTTATACCAAAATAAAATGTATTTTATACCTACGTGACTTTACCGAAACAAGACATTGTTCCAATGCATGCCAACACAGGTCACCATACTTCAATAGGGAGTACCGTTGGTATGGCTGTTTTGTACACACAATCGACAGGAAGTACACAAACAATTGGCTGCCATAACGCGCACAAATAATGGATGCATATTTATACGATTACAATATAAATATGCATTCGTTAACCTCCCTCCCACTTTAAGTAAGAAGAGCTTTGTCATCACATCTACGCCTCCTACGTAAGGAGCGAAACAGGTGATGACTTCTCCACAAATCTGTCTGTCGCCTGATGAAGCTGGTTGTAATTACTGGCGAAACGTCGTACTCAGATTGTAAATGTTGTGGCTTGGCTCTCCAACACACAGCCGGTGTGATGTACTAGTACACTACACTATACACTACTATACACTACACTATACACTACGATACCATTACACTATACACTACACTATACAATACTATACACTATACACTACAATACCACTACACTACTATACACTACACTATACACTATGATACCACGACACTACTATACACTACACTATACACTACAATACCACTACACTACTATAGAAAGACAAAAAAAATTAACCCGTAAAAACAAAGTTTTTCACTATAAATCCTTTATATGCGTGGCGGCTAGAGTCCTCTCGTCCTCTGGCTTGAGATGGCTGCCACCTATGGGTCAGATGATTGCCTTGCACCATTAAGCAATTGGAAAGTAAATATAATATTTTTGTTCTAAAATGTTGAAAATTTTGGGAAAAAAATTTCACGAAAATAAATTGTCACGCAAAATGTCAGCTCGATTGGATCACGGGAAGTGGGGAATATAAACCGCACCAGGTACTCATTTGAAGCTGAGTCGACCTAGGGGAGGCCCGGGACCGGTTCAGATAATCGTCACTGGGTGTTGGCCGTGAGCGGGAATCGAACCCGTATCGCCGGGTTCATAGCGCAGCGTAGCGCTAACCGCTGCACCACCGCTCCCCCCAAACACGCAAACCAACACACTGCCTTATTATTTTATTATTTCCCTTCTGCGTGAATTTACCGAAAGAACCAAGAAGATGAATCCCTGCAGTCACGAAAGCTTTAAATCGAAATTTTATTATGTTTTATTTTTATTATTTTATTACTTCCCTTCTACGCGACTTTACCGAAAGAACCAAGAAGATGAATCCCTGCAGTCAAGAAAGCTTTAAATCGAAATTCAACGCACTGCCGTACATCAACTGACTTGCACCAAGGCTTTGCGTCGGATTTGCCAGCGAACCTTCGCTCAGTTGGAGGTCACTCCTTCTCCTCGGATGTCCCCGCTGTCTGGCCTCCCCCCCATCCACCTGTGATGTACCCCCCCCCTTCCCCTCTGCCAATGACTACCGGACTTTCGCCCTCCCGCAGACTCGCAGAGAGAGACACAGACTCACGTAGAGAGAGAGCCACAGACTCACGTAGAGAGAGCCATAGACTCACAGAGAGAGAAAGAGCCACAGACTTACGTAGAGAGCCACAGACTCACAGAGAGAGAGAGAGACACACAGACTCACATAGAGGGCCACAGACTCACGTAGAGACCCACATACTCACCTTGAGACCCACAGACTCGCACACAGAGAGAGAGAGACACACAGACTCACACAGAGAGAGAGAGAGAGACACAGACACACAGAGAGAGAGAGAGAGACACAGACTCACGACTCACAGAGAGAGAGAGAGCCACAGACTCACCTTGAGACCTACAGACTCGCGTATAGACCCAGACTCGCATAGAGACCCACACACTCACAGAGACCCAAAGACTCACGTATAGACCCACAGACTCACGTATAGACCCACAGACTCACGTATAGACCCACACACTCACAGAGACCCAAAGACTCACCTTGAGACCCAAAGACTCACAGAGACCCATAGACTCACCTTGAGACTCACACACTCACAGAGACCCACAGACTCACCTTGAGACTCACACACTCACAGAGACCCACACACTCACAGAGACCCAAAGACTCACCTTGAGACCCATAGACTCACAGAGACCCATAGACTCACCTTGAGACTCACACACTCACAGAGACCCACAGACTCACAGAGACCCATAGACTCACGTATAGACCCACAGACTCACGTATAGACCCCTATGAATTCCTACCTCGATAAAAGCCACATTCCCCACGTCTGCGTTGAGCTCCACACGATACGATCGTGCGTAGAATGCACGTCAGTCCACATCCACGCGGAATCTCCATGAAACATCGGCATGAAACGTGCCGAGTTTGCGCGTGTGCCTCTATCTCTCTCCCCCTGGTCACGTGGAACTTTCTACCGGTCCTCCCGTTTCCCCGCTTCGCATTTAGAATCGACGGCACGTGGTCAAAGAGCTCGCGGCTGCTGCTGCTTGCTATGACTGACCACGTGGTATACAACTTCGTTTGGGCCTATCATTCGTGGCCGGGTTACTTCTGGACAAAGGTCCCCCCGTGTGTAGCCTGTAACAGACTGTTGGGGCAAGTGCTGTTAGCGAGTAGCAGCACTTCATTCAGACGCTGTCTTTCCGACAGACGTTGTTCTTCACCTGAGGACGGCTGCTTGCGTTGTGGCCGAAACGTCGTGAGAATTGTATTTTATTATGTTTTATTTTTATTTTTTTTATTATTTCCCTTCTACGTGATGACTTTACCGAAAGAACCAAGAAGATGAATCCCTGCAGTCACGAAAGCTTCAAATCGAAATCTCACTGGAGCAGTTACACAGCTGATGACGGAGGCTTGTGTTGCTTCCGAAAACATCGCCAGTTAATGTATTTCAATTGTTTTGCCTACGTGACTTTACTGAAAAAACCAAAGAGAATTGTCCCGGCCAACATAGCCTCGCCTGCCGGAGGAATTGATCGATGGCTTTGTGCCCAGGTATCTGCCCACGAAGACAAAGATCCCCCGTACAGCCTGAAACGAATTGTGGGGCAAGTGCTGTTAGCAAGGAGCCATGCAGGCCATGCATAATACATTGTTCATAGAAGTAAATATAACATCCCTACGTGATTTGTGAAGATAGATATAATAACCCCGATGTGTTCCCACGTTTGGGCCACCCTGTACATGTCTAATAGACGACGTTTCTGGCAGTGGGCCTTCTTCAGAGCGCACGGGGACAGATAGGCCAGTGCAGAGGTAACAGAATGGATCATCATCATCAGAATATTTGTTGATCCTGGAGAAATCTGATGAGCTGTGAAGCGCTTTATCATATGACGACGACGACGATGATGATGATGACGATCATGATGACGATGATGACGATGATGACGATGACGATCATGATGACAATGATGACGATCATGATGACAATGATGACGATGATGAAAATGATGACGATGATGACGATGATGAAAATGATGACGATGATGATGATGGCGATGATGACGATGATGAAAATGATGACGATGATGAAAATGATGACGATGATGACTATGATGAAAATGATGACGATGATGACAATGATGACGATGATGACGATAACGGTAACGATGACGACGATAAATATGATGGCGACGATGACGATTACAACGACGATGATTATGACGATGAGGTTATTTGTAATCACCGGCGAAACGTCACGGCGCACAGTGGGTTTAACTCCCTCCCAGACACACACACGTTGGTTCAGTGCTCCACTCGTCACCTTCACTGGCCACGTTTTCAGTTTCACGCGACGCGACCTTGGCTACATTGGCTTCATTGGCTGCGTCTGGTGGTGGCGGTGGTGGTGGTGGTGGCGGCGGTGGTGGTGGCGGTGGCGGTGATGGTGGCGGTGGTGGAGGGTTTAACGACATAACGTTGATATTTGGCACGATCTCACCCAACAAAAAAACGATGGACTCTAAAACCAGCGGTGGCTCTTGAACGCACCACGTGTGGCACTTTAACCCACCACGTGGTTGTGACAGGGTCGGGATCGAACCCACGACCTCCTGTACACCAGGTGAGGTAGTTAACATCTCCTAGCCACCGTGATGATGATGAGAGAGAGACACGCAAACTCCAAATATACAGGAGCAGGCGTCAGGGTCGGGATCAAATCCACGACCTCCTGTACACCAGGCGAGGTAGTCAACATCTCCTAGCCACCGTGATGATGAGAGACACACAAACTCAAAATACACAGCAGCAGGCGTCAGGGTCGGGATCTAACCCACGACCTCCTGTAGACCAGGCGAGGTAGTTAACATCTCCTAGCCACCGTGATGATGATGAGACACTCAAACTCCAAATACTCCCACTCACTCACCCTCCCACTCACTCACTCACTCACCCTCCCACGCACTCACTCACTCACCCTCCCACTCACTCACTCACTCTCCCACTCACTCACTCACCCTCCCACTCACTCACTCACTCACCCTCCCACTCACTCACTCACCCTCCCACTCACTCACTCACCCTCCCACTCACTCACTCACTCACCCTCCCACTCACTCACCCTCCCACTCACTCACTCACTCACCCTCCCACTCACTCACTCACTCACCCTCCCTCTCACTCACTCACCCTCCCCACACTCACTCACCCTCCCACTCACACACTCACTCACCCTCCCACTCACTCACTCACTCACCCTCCCACTCACTCACTCACCCTCCCACTCACTCACCTTCCTACTCACTCACTCACTCACCTTCCTACTCACTCACTCACTCACCTTCCTACTCACTCACCCACTCACCCTCCCACTCACTCACTCACTCACCCTCCCACTCACTCACTCACTCACCCTCCCACTCACACTCACTCACTCACCCTCCACTCACTCACTCCACCTCCCACTCACTCACCCTCCCACTCACTCACCCTCCTTCACCCTCCACTCACTCACTCGCCCTCCCACTCACCCTCCCTCCCACTCACTCACCCTCTCACTCACCCTCTCACTCACCCCCTCACTCACCCCTCTCACTCACTCAGTCACCCTCTCACTCACTCACTCACCCTCTCACTCACTCACTCACCCTCCCACTCACTCACCCACCCTCCCACTCACTCACCCTCTCACTCACGTCACTCACCCTCTCACTCACCCCACTCACCCTCTCACTCACTCACTCACCCTCTCACTCACTCACTCACATCACCCTCTCACTCACTCACCTCACCCTCTCACTCACTCACCCTCCCACTCACTCACCCTCCCTCCCACTCACTCACCCTCCCACTCACTCACTCACTCACCCTCCCTCCCGACACTCACTCACTCACCCTCCCTCCCACTCACTCACATCACCCTCCCACTCACTCACTCACCCTCCCTCCCACGCACTCACTCACCCTCCTAATCACTCACTCACCCTCCTAATCACTCACTCACCCACCCTCCCACTCACTCACTCACCCTCCCACTCACTCACTCACTCACCCTCCCACTCACTCACTCACTCACCCTCCCAATCACTCACTCACTCACCCTCCCACTCACTCACTCACTCACCCTCCCACTCACTCACTCACTCACCCACCCTCCCACTCACTCACTCACCCTCCCACTCACATCACTCACTCACCCTCCCACTCACTCACTCACCTCACCCTCCCACTCACTCACTCACCCTCCCACTCACTCACTCACTCACCCTCCCACTCACTCACCCTCCCACTCACCTCACCCTCTCACCCTCCCACTCACTCACCCTCCCACTCACTCACCCTCCCACTCACTCACCCTCCCACTCACTCACCCTCCCACTCACTCACCCTCCCACTCACTCACTCACTCACCCTCCCACTCACTCACCCTCCCACTCACTCACCCTCCCACTCACTCACCCTCCCACCCACTCACCCTCCCCACCTCACCCTCACCACTCACGTCACCCTCCCACTCACTCACCCTCCCACTCACTCACCCTCCAACCCACTCACCCTCCAACCCACTCACCCTCCAACCCACTCACCCTCCAACCCACTCACCCTCTCACTCACTCACCCTCTAACCCACTCACCCTCCCACCCACTCACCCTCTCACTCACCCTCCCACCCACTCACCCTCTAACCCACTCACCCTCTCACTCACTCACCCTCTCACTCACCCTCCCACTCACTCACCCTTCCACTCACTCACCCTCTCACTCACTCACCCTCCCACTCACTCACCCTCCCACTCACTCACCCTCCCACTCACTCACTCACCCTCCCACTCACTCACCCACTCACCCTCCCACTCAGTCACTCACTCACCCTCCCCTCACTCACTCACTCACCCTCCCACTCACTCACTCACCCTCCCACTCACTCACCCTCCCACTCACTCACTCACCCTCCCACTCACTCACCCACCCTCCCCACTCACTCACCCTCCCACTCACTCACCTTCCCACTCACTCACCTACTCTCCCTCCCACTCACTCACCCTCCCACCCACTCACCCTCCCACTCACTCACCCTCCCCCACTCACCCTCCCTCACTCACCCTCCCACTCACTCACTCTCCCACTCACTCACTCTCCCACTCACTCACTCTCCCACTCACTCACTCTCCCACTCACTCACTCTCCCACTCACTCACTCTCCCACTCACTCACTCTCCCACTCACTCCCTCTCCCACTCACTCACCCTCCCACTCACTCACTCTCCCACTCACTCACTCTCCCACTCACTCACTCTCCCACTCACTCACTCTCCCACCCACTCACCCTCCCACTCACTCACCCTCCCCTCACTCACCCCCCCACTCACTCACCCTCCCACTCACTCACCCTCCCACTCACTCACTCACCCTCCCACTCACTCACTCACCCTCCCACTCACTCACCCTCCCACTCACTCACCCTCCCACTCACTCACCCTCCCACGCACTCACCCTCCCACTCACTCACTCACTCACCCTCCCACTCACTCACCCTCCCACTCACTCACCCTCCCACTCACTCACCCTCCCACTCACTCACACCTCCCACTCACTCACCCTCCCCTCACTCACCTCCCACTCACTCACCCTCCCACTCACTCACTCACCTCCCAGTCACTCACCCTCCCACTCCACTCACCCTCCCACTCACTCACACTCCCACCCCACTCACCCTCCCACTCACTCACCCTCCCCTCACATCACCCCCCACTCACTCACCCTCCCACTCACTCACCCTCCCACTCACTCATCACCCTCCCACTCACATCACTCACCCTCACCCTCACTCACTCACCCTCCCTCACTCCTCACCCTCCCACTCACTCACCCTCCCACGCACTCACCCTCCCACTCACTCACTCACTCACCCTCCCACTCACTCACCCTCTCCCACTCCACTCACCCTCCCACTCACTCACCCTCCCCCTCACTCCCCCTCCCACTCACTCACCCTCCCACTCACTCACTCACTCACCCTCCCACTCACTCACTCTCCCACTCACTCACTCTCCCACTCACTCACCCTCCCACTCACTCACCCTCCCACTCACTCACCCTCCCACCCACTCACCCTCCCACTCACTCACCCTCCCACTCACTCACCCCCCCACTCACTCACCCTCCCACTCACTCACCCTCCCACTCACTCACTCACCCTCCCACTCACTCACTCACCCTCCCACTCACTCACCCTCCCACTCACTCACCCTCCCACTCACTCACCCACCACGCACTCACCCTCCCACTCACTCACTCACTCACCCTCCCACTCACTCACTCTCCCACTCACTCACTCTCCCACTCACTCACTCTCCCACTCACTCACCCTCCCACTCACTCACTCTCCCACTCACTCACTCTCCCACTCACTCACTCTCCCACTCACTCACCCTCCCACTCACTCACTCACCCTCCCACTCACTCACCCTCCCACCCACTCACTCTCCCACTCACTCACCCTCCCACTCACTCACCCCCCCACTCACTCACCCTCCCACTCACTCACCCTCCCACTCACTCACTCACCCTCCCACTCACTCACTCACCCTCCCACTCACTCACCCCCCACTCACTCACCCTCCCACTCTCACCCTCCCCACGCACACCCTCCCACTCACTCACTCACTCACCCTCCCACTCACTCACCCTCCCACTCACTCACCCTCCCACTCACTCACCCTCCCACTCACTCACCCTCCCACTCACTCACCCTCCCACTCACTCACCCTCCCACCCACTCACCCTCCCACTCACTCACCCTCCCACTCACTCACCCTCCCACTCACTCACCCTCCCACTCACTCACCCTCCCACTCACTCACCCTCCCACTCACTCACCCTGCCACTCACCCTCCCACTCACTCACCCTCCCACTCACTCACCCTTCCACTCACTCACCCTCCCACCCACTCACCCTCCCCTCACTCACCCTCCCTCACTCACCCTCCCACTCACTCACCCTCCCACTCACTCACCCTCCCACTCACTCACCCTCCCACTCACTCACCCTCCCACTCACTCACTCACCCTCAGGACGATCCCGCGTCTCGCTTTCCGCGTGCACACCACGTGCGCTCAGCCACCTTCACCAGCAAATCCGGCGTGGAACTGAGGGTCCGGATATGCGGGGAGGGAGGGAGGGAGGGAGGAGGGTACATGAGAGGGAGGGGAGAGGGAGGGGAGAGGGAGGGGAGAGGGAGGGGAGAGGGAGGGGAGAGGGCGGAGAGAATGAATGAGGGACGGGTGGAGGGAGGAGGGATGGAGAGACGGGAGGGAGGAGGGTACATGAGAGGGATGGGGAGGGAGGGGAGAGGGAGGGGAGAGGGGAGGGGAGAGGGAGGGGAGAGGGAGGGGAGAGGGAGGGGAGAGGGAGGGGAGAGGGAGGGGAGAGGGGGAGGGCGGAGAGAATGAATGAGGGACGGGAGGAGGGATGGAGAGACGGGAGGGAGGAGGGTACATGAGAGGGATGGGAGAGGGAGGGGAGAGGGAGGGGAGAGGGAGGGGAGAGGGAGGGGAGAGGGAGGGGAGAGGGAGAGGGCGGAGAGAATGAATGAGGGACGGTTGGAGGGAGGAGGGATGGAGAGACGGGAGGGAGGGGTGAGGGAGGGAGCGAGGATTGGAGAGAGTGAGTTTGGGGGTGGAGCGAGCGAGGTAGATGTGCCTGGTCTGAGAGTGTGAGTGAGTGTGTGAGTGAGTGAATAAGTGTGTCTGTGAGTGAGTGTGTCAGTGAGTGTGTGTGTCTGTCTGTGAGTGAGTGTGTGTGTGAGTGTGTGAGTTTGTGGGTGTGAGTGAGTGTGAGAGTGTGAGAGTGTGTGAGTGAGTGAGTCTGTGAGTGAGTGTGAGTGTGTGAGTGAGTCTGTGAGGGAGTGTGTGTGTGAATGAGTGAGTGTGTGAGTGAGTGAGTCTGTGAGTGAGTCTGTGCGTGGGTGTGTGAGTGCGTGTGTGAGTGTGAGCGAGTCTGTGTGAGTGAGTGTGTGTATGTGAGCGAGTCTGTGAGTGAGTGTGAGTGAGTGTGAGCGAGTCTGTGCGAGTGAGTGAGTGTGTGAGTGCGTGTGTGAGTGTGTGAGTGAGTGTGAGAGTGTGAGCGAGTGTGTGAGTGAGTGAGTGTGTGAGTGAGTGAGTGTGAGTAAGTCTGCGAGTGAGTGTGAGTGAGTGCGTGAGTGCGTGAGTGTGTGACTGCGTGAGTGTGTGTGTGAGTGGGTGTGTGAGTGAGTGTGAGTGAGTCTGTGAGTGAGTGTGTGAGTGTGTGGAGTGTCTGAGTGAGTGTGCGAGTGAATGAGTGTGTGAGTGAGTGAGCGAGTGAGTGTGTGAGCGAGTGTGTGTGAGTGTGTGTGAGTGAGTCTGTGAGGAAGTGTGTGAATGTGTGTGACACGTGTGTGGAGGTGTGTACCTGTGTGTATGTGTAGGTGTGTGTATGTGTGTGTGTGCGACACGTGTGTGTGACACGCGTGGGGAGCGGTGGCGCAGTGGTTAGCGCGCTGCGCTACGTATCCAGCGACCCGAGTTCAATTCCCTCTCACGGCCAACACCGGTGACGATTACTCGAACCGTCATGGGCCTCCCCTAGGTCGACTCAGCCACTGGGGAGACAAAGGCGGCCGGGCGTGGGGCTGGCCGCCCGCCCCCTCGTGTAGTCACAGGTGCCTGCTACTCGCTACTGACAGCACTTGCCCAAACCGTCGGCCTGAGGCTATACGGGGGGTGTGTGTGTAGGTGTGCACCTGTGTGTGCACCTGTGTGTGTGCACCTGTGTGTGTGACACGTGTGTGTGTGTAGGTGTGCACCTGTGTGTGTGACACGTGTGTGTGTGACACGTGTGTGTGTGTAGGTGTGCACCTGTGTGTGTGACACGTGTGTGTGTGTAGGTGTGCACCTGTGTGTGTGACACGTGTGTGTGTGACACGTGTGTGTGTGTAGGTGTGCACCTGTGTGTGCACCTGTGTGTGTGCACCTGTGTGTGTGACACGTGTGTGTGTGTAGGTGTGCACCTGTGTGTGGTGTGACACGTGTGTGGTGTGACACGTGTGTGTGTGTAGGTGTGCACCTGTGTGGTGTGACACGTGTGTGTGTGTAGGTGTGGCACCTGTGTGTGTGACACGTGTGTGTGTGACACGTGTGTGTGTGTAGGTGTGCACCTGTGTGCAACCTGTGTGTGTGCACCTGTGTGTGTGACACGTGTGTGTGTGTAGGTGTGCACCTGTGTGTGTGACACGTGTGTGTGTGACACGTGTGTGTGTGTAGGTGTGCACCTGTGTGTGTGACACGTGTGTGTGTGAACGTGTGTGTGTGTAGGTGTGCCCTGTGTGTGTGCACCTGTGTGTGTGTGTGACACGTGTGTGTGTGTGTGACACGTGTGTGTGTGTGACGTGTGTGTTTGACACGTGTGTGTGTGTGACACGTGTGTGTGTGTGACACGTGTGTGTGTGTGACACGTGTGTGTGTGTGTGACACGTGTGTGTGTGTGACACGTGTGTGTGTGTGACACGTGTGTGTGTGTGACACGTGTGTGTGCGTGTGACGTGTGTGTGTGACACGTGTGTGTGTGACACGTGTGTGTGTGACACGTGTGTGTGACGTGTGTGTGTGACACGTGTGTGTGTGACACGTGTGTGTGTGTGACACGTGTGTGTGTGACACGTGTGTGTGTGACGTGTGTGTTTGTGACGTGTGTGTATGACACGTGTGTGTGTGACGTGTGTGTGTGACACGTGTGTGTGTGACGTGTGTGTGACACGTGTGTGTGTGACGTGTGTGTTTGTGACATGTGTGTGTATGACACGTGTGTGTGTGACGTGTGTGTGTGACACATGTGTGTGTGTGACACGTGTGTGTGTGTGACGTGTGTGTGTGTGACGTGTGTGTGTGACACGTGTGTGTGACGTGTGTGTGACACGTGTGTGTGACACGTGTGTGTGTGACACGTGTGTGTGTGACACGTGTGTGTGTGACACGTGTGTGTGTGACGTGTGTGTGTGACACTTGTGTGTGTGTGACGTGTGTGTGACACGTGTGTGTGTGACGTGTGTGTTTGTGACGTGTGTGTGTATGACACGTGTGTGTGTGACGTGTGTGTGTGACACATGTGTGTGTGTGACGTGTGTGTGTGTGACGTGTGTGTGTGACACGTGTGTGTGACGTGTGTGTGACACGTGTTTGTGTGACACGTGTGTGACGTGTGTGTTTGTGACGTGTGTGTGTGTGACGTGTGTGTGTGACGTGTGTGTGTGTGACGTGTGTGTGTGACGTGTGTGTGTGTGACACGTGTGTGTGTGTGTGTGACACGTGTGTGACGTGTGTGTGTGTGACGTGTGTGTGTGTGACGTGTGTGTGACACGTGTGTGTGACGTGTGTGTGTGACACGTGTGTGTGTGTGACACGTGTGTGACGTGTGTGTGTGTGACGTGTGTGTGTGTGACGTGTATGTGTGTGACGTGTGTGTGACACGTGTGTGTGACGTGTGTGTGTGACACGTGTGTGTGTGTGACACGTGTGTGACGTGTGTGTGTGTGACGTGTGTGTGTGACACGTGTGTGTGTGACACGTGTGTGTGTGACACGTGTGTGTGACGTGTGTGTGACACGTGTGTGTGACGCATGTGACGTGTGTGTGACACGTGTGTGTGACATGTGTGTGACATGTGTGTTTGTGACACGTGTGTGACGTGTGTGTGTGTGACGTGTGTGTGTGTGACGTGTGTGTGACACGTGTGTGTGACGTGTGTGTGTGACACGTGTGTGTGTGTGACACGTGTGTGACGTGTGTGTGTGTGACGTGTGTGTGTGTGACGTGTATGTGTGTGACGTGTGTGTGACACGTGTGTGTGACGTGTGTGTGTGACACGTGTGTGTGTGTGACACGTGTGTGACGTGTGTGTGTGTGACGTGTGTGTGTG
>NC_083835.1:7239077-7279077 GCF_015708825.2 Lethenteron reissneri
AACCCAGACTCCGAGAGCTGCTGGCCCAGTAGATCTGACATGGACATGATGAACCCCCCTGAGAGAGACCCACCCAGCCCCAGGTGTCGAACCCAGACTCCCAGAGCTGCTGGCCCAGTAGATCTGAGATGGCCATGATGAACCCTCCTGAGAGAGACCCACCCAGCCCCAGGTGTCGAACCCAGGCTCCCAGAGCTGCTGGCTGTCACCGACACGGCCTTTATGAACTCCTCTGCCACCCGTGACCCAGAGCGGCATTTGACCGCGTCCAGTCTGCCACGCTCGGAGGCGGGAGCTGTCCACTTCAGCACCACACAGCCTGGGTCAGCTCTGACCTCAGCCTGACCCCCAAATGTAGGGTCTCGTATTCATACCCAAGTCAACAACGCGCGCGCGTGTGTGTGTGTGTGTGAGCCAGTGATGCCTTGAACCATGCGTGTGTGTGTGTGTGTGCCAGTGATGCTTTGAACCATGCGTGTTGGTGTGTGTTTGTGTGTGTGTGTGCCAGTGATGCCTTGAACACTGCGTGTGTGTGTGTTTGTGTGTGTGTGTGTGCCAGTGATGCCTTGAACCATGCGTGTTTGTGTGTGTTTGTGTGTGTGTGTTCGAGTGATGCCTTGAACATTGTGTGTGTGTGTCCCAGTGATGCCTTGAACCATGCGTGTGTGTGTGTTTGTGTGTGCGTGTGCCAGTGATGCCTTGAATACTGCGTGTGTGTGTTTGTGTGTGTGTGTTCCAGTGATGCCTTGAACATTGCGTGTTTGTGTGTGTTCCAGTGATGTCTTGAACACTGCGTTTGTGTGTGTGTTTGTGTGTGTGTTTGTGTGTGTGTGTGTCCCAGTGATGCCTTGAACCATGCGTGTGTGTGTTTGTGTGTGCGTGTTTGTGTTCCAGTGATGTCTTGAACACTGCGTGTTTGTGTGTGTGTGTGTTCCAGTGATGGCCTCAGTGGAGGAGGCTCGTGAAGGACGCTACTGGGCAGTTGGAGGCAGTCGCCCTCCAACAACAATGGAGGGGGGAGGAGCGATGCTCACAACAACGAGCGGAGCGCCGTGTGGCTAAAGCACAGCAAGTTGGTACAGTAGGGGGCACAGGTGGTGCATCAGCCAGTCATCTCGGTCATCTCGGTCAGTCGACCCGTGGCACCTGCTGGGTCTGCCCCGTGACCTCCTGCCAGCGGGCGTTCGACACTTCACGTGGCCTCAACGTGCACATGGCCTGGCCTGTTTAAGGCTATACGGGGGATCTTCGTCTTTGCTTGTGAGTGGAGCACGCGTGCGTTTGCCAGTACGTACGTGCGTACGCGTGTGTCGATGTTTGCCAAGTGGACGTCATTGTGCGTGCGTGCTTACTTACGTGTTGTGTGTCTGTGCAAATCTTTCGCACTGACAGCCGGTGACAGTGGTGGTGGTGACAGTGGTGGTGGTGGTGACAGTGGTGGTGGTGGTGACAGTGGTGGCGGTGGTGGTGACAGTGGTGGTGGTGGTGGTGACAGTGGTGGTGGTGGTGACAGTGGTGGCGGTGGTGGTGACAGTGGTGGTGGTGGTGACAGTGGTGGTGGTGGTGACAGTGGCGGCGGTGGTGGGTGACAGTGTGGTGGGTGGTGACAGTGGTGGTGGTGGTGACAGTGGTGGTGGTGGGTGACAGTGGTGGTGACAGTGGTGGTGGTGGTGACAGTGGTGGTGACAGTGGTGGCGGTGGTGGTGACAGTGGTGGTGGTGGTGACAGTGGTGGTGGTGACAGTGGTGGTGGTGGTGACAGTGGTGGTGGTGGTGACAGTGGTGGTGGTGACAGTGTGGGGTTGGTGACGTGTGGTGGTGACAGTGGTGGTGTGGTGACAGTGGTGGTGGTGGTGACAGTGGTGGTGGTGGTGACAGTGGTGGGTGGTGGTGACAGTGGTGGCGGTGGTGGTGACAGTGGTGCGGTGGTGGTGACAGTGGTTGGTGGGTGGTGACAGTGGTGGTGGTTGACAGTGGTGGGGTGGTGACAGTGGTGGTGGGGTGAGTGTGGTAGGTGACAGTGGTGGTGATGGTGACAGTGGTGGTGGTGGTGACAGTGGTGGTGGTGACAGTGGTGGTGGTGACAGTGGTGGTGGTGGTGACAGTGGTGGTGGTGGTGACAGTGGTGGTGGTGACAGTGGTGGTGGTGACAGTGGTGGTGGTGGTGACAGTGGTGGTGACAGTGGTGGTGGTGGTGACAGTGGTGGTGGTGACAGTGGTGGGGATGGTGACAGTGGTGGTGGTGGTGACAGTGGTGGTGACAGGTGGGTGATGTGTGGTGACAGTGGTGGTGGTGACAGTGGTGGTGGTGGTGACAGTGGTGGTGACAGTGGTGGTGGTGGTGACAGTGGTGGTGACAGTGGTGGCGGTGGTGGTGACAGTGGTGGTGGTGTGACAGTGGTGGTGGTGACAGTGGTGGTGGTGGTGACAGTGGTGGTGGTGGTGACAGTGGTGGTGGTGACAGTGGTGGTGGTGGTGACAGTGGTGGTGGTGGTGACAGTGGTGGTGGTGGTGACAGTGGTGGCGGTGGTGGTGACAGTGGTGGTGGTGGTGACAGTGGTGGCGGTGGTGGTGACAGTGGTGGCGGTGGTGACAGTGGTGGTGGTGACAGTGGTGGTGGTGACGACAGTGTTGGTGGTGGTGACAGTGGTGGTGGTGACAGTGGTGGTGGTGGTGGTGACAGTGGTGGCGGTGGTGACGGATCACTGTGGCGGGGGTGGTTATCGGTTTGTGGTATTTGTCTCTATGACCCTCGATTTAAAGCTTTCGTGACTGCAGGGATTCATCTTCTTGGTTCTTTCGGTAAAGTCATCACGTAGAATGGGGAATTTTTATTATTATTATATTATACATTTATTGTTTTATTATTTCCATTCTACGTGACTTTACCGAAAGAACCAAGAAGATGAATCTCTGCCCCCTGTTCAAGCCCAGGCTCGAGAACGCCGTTCTCCCCTTCCTCTCACATAGACTCACACAGACCCACCGACTCCATACACAGAGACCCATAGACTCACACAGAGACCCATAGACTCACACAGAGACCCATAGACTCACACAGAGACCCATAGACTCACACAGAGACCCACCGACTCCATACACAGAGACCCACAGACTCACATAGAGACCCACAGACTCCATACACAGAGACCCACAGACTCACATAGAGACCCACAGACTCCATACACAGAGACCCACAGACTCACATAGAGACCCACAGACTCCATACACAGAGACCCACAGACTCCATACACAGAGACCCACAGACTCACATAGAGACCCACAGACTCCATACACAGAGACCCACAGACTCACACGGAGACCCACAGACTCCATACACAGAGACCCACAGACTCACATAGAGACCCACAGACTCCATACACAGAGACCCACAGACTCCATACACAGAGACCCACAGACTCACATAGAGACCCACAGACTCCATACACAGAGACCACAGACTCACACGGAGACCCACAGACTCCATACACAGAGACCCACAGACTCACATAGAGACCCACAGACTCCATACACAGAGACCCACAGACTCACATAGAGACCCACAGACTCCATACACAGAGACCCACAGACTCACATAGAGACCCACAGACTCCATACACAGAGACCCACAGACTCACACAGAGACCCACCGACTCCATACACAGAGACCCATAGACTCACATAGAGACCCACAGACTCCATACACAGAGACCCACAGACTCACACAGAGACCCACAGACTCCATACACAGAGACCCATAGACTCACATAGAGACAGTGGTGGTGGTGACAGTGGTGGTGGTGACAGTGGTGGTGGTGACAGTGTTGGTGGTGGTGACAGTGGTGGTGGTGACAGTGGTGGTGGTGGTGGTGACAGTGGTGGCGGTGGTGACGGATCACTGTGGCGGGGGTGGTTATCGGTTTGTGGTATTTGTCTCTATGACCCTCGATTTAAAGCTTTTGTGACTGCAGGGATTCATCTTCTTGGTTCTTTCGGTAAAGTCATCACGTAGAATGGGGATTTTTTATTATTATTATATTATACATTTATTGTTTTATTATTTCCATTCTACGTGACTTTACCGAAAGAACCAAGAAGATGAATCTCTGCCCCCTGTTCAAGCCCAGGCTCGAGAACGCCGTTCTCCCCTTCCTCTCACATAGACTCACACAGACCCACCGACTCCATACACAGAGACCCATAGACTCACACAGAGACCCATAGACTCACACAGAGACCCATAGACTCACACAGAGACCCATAGACTCACACAGAGACCCACCGACTCCATACACAGAGACCCACAGACTCACATAGAGACCCACAGACTCCATACACAGAGACCCACAGACTCACATAGAGACCCACAGACTCACATAGAGACCCACAGACTCCATACACAGAGACCCACAGACTCCATACACAGAGACCCACAGACTCACATAGAGACCCACAGACTCCATACACAGAGACCCACAGACTCACACGGAGACCCACAGACTCCATACACAGAGACCCACAGACTCACATAGAGACCCACAGACTCCATACACAGAGACCCACAGACTCCATACACAGAGACCCACAGACTCACATAGAGACCCACAGACTCCATACACAGAGACCCACAGACTCACACGGAGACCCACCGACTCCATACACAGAGACCCACAGACTCACATAGAGACCCACAGACTCCATACACAGAGACCCACAGACTCACATAGAGACCCACAGACTCCATACACAGAGACCCACAGACTCACATAGAGACCCACAGACTCCATACACAGAGACCCACAGACTCACACAGAGACCCACCGACTCCATACACAGAGACCCATAGACTCACATAGAGACCCACAGACTCCATACACAGAGACCCACAGACTCACACAGAGACCCACAGACTCCATACACAGAGACCCATAGACTCACATAGAGACCCACAGACTCCATACACAGAGACCCACAGACTCACACAGAGACCCACAGACTCCATACACAGAGACCCACAGACTCACATAGAGACCCACAGACTCCATACACAGAGACCCACAGACTCACACAGAGACCCACCGACTCCATACACAGAGACCCATAGACTCACACGGAGACCCACAGACTCCATACACAGAGACCCAGAGACTCACATAGAGACCCACAGACTCATACAGAGACCCACAGACTCACATAGAGACCCACAGACTCAACTAGAGACCCATAGACTCACATAGAGACCCACAGACTCACATAGAGACCCACAGACTCACATAGAGACCCACAGACTCACATAGACCCAGAGACTCACATAGACCCACAGACTCACACAGACCCACAGACTCACACAGAGACCCATAGACTCACACGGAGACCCACAGACTCCATACACAGAGACCCAGAGACTCACACGGAGACCCACAGACTCCATACACAGAGACCCAGAGACTCACATAGAGACCCACAGACTCATACAGAGACCCACAGACTCACATAGAGACCCACAGACTCACATAGAGACCCATAGACTCACATAGAGACCCACAGACTCACATAGAGACCCATAGACTCACATATAAACCCATACTCACATAGAGACCCACAGGCTCACGTAGAGACCCATAGACTCTTGTAGAAACCCATAGACTCACATATAAACCCATAGACTCACGTAGAAACCCATAGGCTCACATAGAAACCCATAGACTCACATAGAAACTCATAGACTCACATAGAAACCCATAGACTCACATAGAACCCCATAGACTCACATAGAACCCCATAGACTCACATAAAACCCATACTCACATATAAACCCATACTCACATAAAAACCCATAGACTCACATAAAACCCATAGACTCACCGATAAACCCATAGACTCACATAAAACCCATACTCACATATAAACCCATAGACTCACATAGAAACTCATAGACTCACATAGAAACCCATAGACTCGCACAGAAACGCCTAGACTCACATAAAACCCATACTCACATATAAACCCATAGACTCACATAGAAACTCATAGACTCACATATAACCCCATAGACTCACATAGAACCCCATAGACTCACATAAAACCCATACTCACATATAAAATCATACTCACATAAAAACCCATAGACTCACATAAAACCCATAGACTCACATATAAACCCATAGACTCACGTAAAACCCATACTCAAATATAAACCCATAGACTCACATAGAAACTCATAGACTCACATAGAAACCCATAGACTCGCACAGAAACCCCTAGACTCACATAGAAACCCCTAGACTCACATAGAAACCCATAGACTCAAATATAACCCCATAGACTCACATAAATCCCATACTCACATATAAACCCATAGACTCACATATAAACCCATATACTCACATAGAAACCCATAGTCACATAGAAACCCATAGACTCACATAGAAACCCATAGACTCACATAAAACCCATACTCGCATATAAACCCATAGACTCACGTAAAAACCCATAGACTCACATAGAGACCCACAGACTCACGTAGAGACCCACAGACTCACGTAGAAACCCATAGACTCTTGTAGAAACCCATACTCACATAGAAACCCATAGGCTCACATAGAAACCCATAGACTCACATAGAAACCTATAGACTCACATAGAAACCCATAGACTCACATAGAAACCCATATTCACATAGAAACCCATAGACTCACATAGAAACCCACAGACTCACATAGAAACCCATAGATTAATATAGAAACCCATAGACTCATATAGAAACCCATACTCACACATAAACCCATAGACTCACGTAAAAACCCATAGATTCACATATAAACCCATAGACTCGCATATAAACCCATAGACTCACATAGAAACCCATAGACTCACATAGAAACCCACAGACTCACATAAAAACCCATAGACTCACATAGAAACCCATAGACTCACATGGAGACCCACAGACTCACGTAGAAACCCATATACTCACATAGAAACCGATAGACTCACGTAGAAACCCATAGACTCACATAGAACCCCATAGACTCACATATAAACCGATAGCATCACATAGAAACCCATACTCACATAGAAACCCATAGACTCACATAGAAACCCAGACTCACATAGAAACCCATAGACTCACATAGAAACCCATAGACTCACATAGAAACCCATAGACTCACATAGAAACCCATAGATTCATGTAGAAACCCATAGACTCACAGAAACCCATACTCATGTAGAAACCCATAGACTCACATAGAAACCCATAGACTCACGTAAAAACCCATACTCACATAGAAACCCATAGACTCGCATGAAAACCCATAGACTCACATAGAAACCCATAGACTCACATAGAAACCCATAGACTCACATAGAAACCCATAGACTCATATAGAAACCCATACTCACATATAAACCCATAGACTCACGAAGAAAACCCATAGACTCGCATAGAAACCCATATACTCACACAGAAACCCATAGACTCACATAGAAACCCATAGACTCACATAGAGACCCATAGACTCACATAGAAACCCATAGACTCACATAGAAACCCATAGACTCGCATAGAAACCCATAGACTCACATAGAAACCCATAGACTCGCATAGAAACCCATAGACTCACATAGAAACCCATAGACTCACATAGAGACCCATAGACTCACGTAGAAACCCACAGACTCACATAGAGACCCAGACTCACGTAGAAACCCATAAACTCACATATAAACCCATAGACTCACATAGAAACCCATAGACTCGCATAGAAACACATAGGCTCACGTAGAAACCCATAGACTCACATAGAAACCCATAGACTCACATATAAACCCATAGACTCACATAAAACCCATACTCACATATAAACCCATAGACTCACATAGAAACCCATAGACTCACATAGAAACCCATAGACTCACATAGAAACCCATAGACTCACGTAGAAACCCATAGACTCACATAGAAACCCATAGACTCACATAGAAACCCATAGACTCACATAGAAACCCACACTCACATAGAAACCCATAGACTCACATAGAAACCCACAGACTCACATAGAGACCCACAGACTCACATAGAAACCCATAAACTCACATAGAAACCCAGACTCACACAGAAACCCATAGACTCACATATAAACCCATAGACTCACATAGAAACCCATAGACTCACGTAGAAACCCATAGACTCACATAGAAACCCACACTCACATAGAAACCCATAGACTCACATAGAAACCCATAGACTCACATAGAAACCCATAGACTCACGTAGAAACCCACACTCACATAGAAACCCATAGACTCACGTAGAAACCCACACTCACATAGAAACCCATAGACTCACATAGAAACCCACACTCACATAGAAACCCATAGACTCACGTAGAAACCCATAGACTCACATAGAAACCCATAGACTCACATAGAAACCCACACTCACATAGAAACCCATAGACTCACATAGAAACCCACAGACTCACATAGAAACCCATAGACTCACGTAGAAACCCACACTCACATAGAAACCCATAGACTCACGTAGAAACCCACACTCACATAGAAACCCATAGACTCACATAGAAACCCACACTCACATAGAAACCCATAGACTCACGTAGAAACCCATAGACTCACATAGAACCCCATAGACTCACATAGAAACCCATAGACTCACATAGAAACCCACAGACTCACATAGAAACCCATAGATTCGCATATAAACCCATAAACTCGCATAGAAACCCATAGATTCACATATAAACCCATAGACTCACATAGAAACCCAGACTCACATATAAACCCATAGACTCGCATAGAAACCCATAGACTCACATAGAAACCCATAGACTCACGTAGAAACACATAGACTCGCATAGAAACCCATAGACTCACATAGAAACCCATACTCATATATAAACCCATAGACTCGCATAGAAACCTATAGACTCGCATAGAAACCCATACTCACATAGAAACCCATAGACTCACGTAGAAACCCATAGACTCGCATAGAAACCCATAGACTCGCATAGAAACCCATAGACTCACAGGGCACCACTTATATTAGAAAAGAAATGCAATGACGGAGCTGTGACACTATACAATGCACATTGTATCGTAACACATTATTGTAGAGTGTAACAATAACACTCTATAATTATATTTCGATTTAAAGCTTTCGTGACTTCAGGGATTCATCTTCTTGGTTCTTTCGGTAAAGTCATCACGTAGAAGGGAAATAATAAAAAATAAAAATAAAACATAATTTTAATATATAATTAATTGCCACACACAACGGCACGATCCTTAGGGTTCATTGTCTCCCCCCCTCCCTTCCAAATAGCCCCTCCCTCGCCCAGAATCACCCCAGCCCGGCAGCCAATCACAACGCTGCATTCAGGAATATCCCCCCTCCCCGCGCTCGCTTTGACCAATGGGAGGACGAGGAATTGAAACACCCGAGGTCCCCACTGGCCAATCACGAGGCTTCTTTTCCCCCCGAACCCCCCGCCCCTTGCGACCGTTATCCCCCGCCCCGCCCCCCGCCCACTACAATAGAAATCCGGGGAAGTTCCCACGGGTTTAGAAATATGGGAAGCATCTTCTTGGTTCTTTCGGTAAAGTCACGTAGAAGGGAAGTAATAAAATAATAAAAATAAAACTTAATAAAATCAAATAATGTTTTATTTTTATTATTTTATTATTTCCCTTCTACGTGACTTTACCGAAAGAACCAAGAAGGGAATAAAATAATAAAAATAAAACTTAATAAAATCAAATAATGTTTTATTTTTATTATTTTATTATTTCCCTTCTACGTGACTTTACCGAAAGAACCAAGAAGGGAATAAAATAATAAAAATAAAACTTAATAAAATCAAATAATGTTTTATTTTTATTATTTTATTATTTCCCTTCTACGTGACTTTACCGAAAGAACCAAGAAGATGAATCCCTGCAGTCACGAAAGCTTTAAATCGAAATATGGGAAGCTCAACGAATGAGTCATAAAATATTACAGATTTAAATATAGAGTAGAAGGGAAACTGTGACTTTTAGAGGAAGTCACACGAGGTATTCTAACACATTTATTTTAGATAAGATTAATTTAAATCTTAATTAAAAATTATTGCTTAGATTTTTAGACTGAGAATTGTAATATACATTGCAGTAATAATACGGCTGACATTACCTAAACAGGATGGTGGTAAGGGCCGTCCATAAATGACGTCACGCGATTTTGGACGAGTTTTGACCCCCCCCCCTCTCTCGTCATATGACGTCACAAAACTCTGCCCCCACCCCTCTCAAATATGACGTCACAAAGCTCTGCCCCCCCTCTCAAATATGACGTCACAAAGCTCTGCCCCCCTTCTCAAATATGACGTCACAAAGCTCTGCCCCCCCCCTCTCAAATATGACGTCACAAAGCTCTGCCCCCCCTCTCAAATATGACGTCACAAAGCTCTGCCCCCCCCCTTCTCAAATATGACGTCACAAAGCTCTGCCCCCCCCCCAAAAAAACAAAAAAATGCTTCAAATCTCTTTAAACTCTTGTCATTGTAGTGCGTGTTTAATGTGGCGCTGCTGCACTCTGATGTTGTAGGAGAAAACATTTTTATTAGAAAGTCTATTTATCGATTTAAAGCTTTCGTGACTGCAGGGATTCATCTTCTTGGTTCTTTCGGTAAAGTCATCACGTAGAATGGAAATAATAAAAATAAAACATTTCTATTTTATTATTTCCATTCTACGTGACTTTACCGAAAGAACCAAGAAGATGAATCCCTGCAGTCACGAAAGCTTTAAATCAAAATTTAAGTAGAACGTGTTTGTCTATATTAATTTAAAGTTGGCAATTTTTATGTGACGCCACATTTCTCAACACCACCTCTCCCCCCTCGTCACACATCGTCACAAATGTCTGACCCCCCCCCCCCGCCCTAGGTGCGTGACGTCATTTATGGACGGCCCCATGCATAAATTATCAGAGTATTGTAGTTTTTTGTTTGCATTTGACTGCAAGTATTGTTGTTAATGCAAGCATAATTCCTTGCCAGAAAAAAGGGGAAAAAACCCCTATTAGCATTTACATGTACCAGTTGAAAGGGTAAAAACCTATCACTATATTTTGCCACTGGTAAAGGAGATGTCTCAGTGTAAATGCTTCACCCCGAGCTCTCAATACTCTGATAGTGCGCTGTCTTTGAGTTGTACGCCTTTTGGCGTCATCTGGTCCAACACCAATGGAGACTAGGCTCTAAGAAAAGCTGTCTCGGGTGTGGACCAATCAACTTCAAGGACAGTGCATATCATTATCATCATCAGAGTTGTTTCTTTTTGTTTGCATTTTGACTGCTTGTGTTGTGGTTATTGCAAACATGATGCCTTGTATAAAGGTGTCAGTTTTTGTACCAGTTGAAAGGGTAAAACCTTATTAGTATATTTTTCCACTGGCAAAGGAGGTCCCATGATGTAGCTGCTCACCCCGAGGCTCTCATTACTCTGGAAGTTGCGTTGTCTTTGAGCTGTGCGCCTTTTGGCGTCATCTGGTCGAACACCATATGAGACTAGGCTCTAAAGAAAGCTGTCTCTGGTGTGGACCAATCAGTTTCAAAGACAATGCTTTAATTATCAGAGTATTGTAGTTTTTTGTTTGCATTTGACTGCAAGTATTGTGGTTAATATAAGCATGATTGCTTGCAAAAGGTGTCAGTTTTGTTGCCAGAAAAAAGGGGAAACCCCCTATTAGTTTATTTTGGTACTGGCAAAGGAGGTCCCATGATGTAGCTGCTCACCCCAATCTCTCATTACTCTGGAAGTTGCGTTGTCTTTGAACTGTGCGCCTTTTGGCGCCATCTGGTCGAACACCACATGAGACTAGGCTCTAAAGAAAGCTGTCTCTGGTGTGGACCAATCAGTTTCAAGGACGATGCATAAATGATCAGAGTATTGTAGTTTGTTTGCATTTGACTGCAAGTATTGTGGTTAATGTAAGCATGATTGCTTGCAAAAGGTGGCAGTTTTGTTGCCATAAAAAGGGGAAAAACCCCTATTAGTATATTTTGGTACTGGCAAAGGAGGTCCCATGATGTAGCTGCTCACCCCGAGCTCTCATTACTCTGATGGTGCGCTGTCTTTGAGTTATACGCCTTTTGGCGTCATCTGGTCGAACACCAACATGAGACTAGGCTCTAAAGAAAGCTGTCTCTGGTGTGGACCAATCAGTTTCAAAGACAATGCATACATTATCAGAGTATTGTAGTTTTTTGTTTGCATTTGACTGCAAGTGTTGTGGTGAATGTAAGCATGATTGCTTGCAAAAGGTGTCAGTTTTGTTGCCATAAAAAAGGGGAAAACCCCTATTAGTATATTTTGGTACTGGCAAAGGAGGTCCCATGATAAGGCCCCACACGCAAGTTTGCCCCACATCCGGGAATTGAACTCACGACTTCCAGACCGCGAGTCCGTGGACATCCCAAGGACTCTGAGAAAAACCGATTCGTCATCAGCGCTTCTTGTAAATTAAGAAACGGAATCGATTTGCAATGTCCACGAGTACACACACACAAAGACAAAGATCCCCCGTGTAGCCTGTAACAGACTGCTGGGGCAAGTGCTGTTAGCGAGTAGCAGCAGCACCTGTGAAAGGCGGTACTGTGGCACCACGCCCGGCCGCCTTTGTCTCCCCAGTGGTGATGTTTACTACACGCGCACACACTGCACCAGGTGATACATTTCAGGCTCCCCACACACTCACACAATGCGCTAACCACTGCACCACCGCTCCCCTAGCACACAATCACACACAGTGCGCTAACCACTGCTGCCACCACTCCCCCCACCCACACACACACAGCGCGCTAACCACTGCACCACCGCTCCCCACACACACAGTGCGCTAACCACTGCACCACCGCTCCCCACACACACTCACACAGCGCGCTAACCACTGCACCACCGCTCCACACACACCCTCACACAGCGCGCTAACCACTGCACCACCGCTCCCCAAACACTCACACAGTGCGCTAATCACTGCACCACCACTCCACACACACCCTGACACAGTGCACTAACCACTGCACCACCGCCCCACCCACACACACTCACACAGTGCGCTAACCACCGCTCCCCACACACACACACAGTGCGCTAACCACTGCACCACCGCCCCACCCACACACACTCACAGTGCGCTAACCACCGCTCCCCACACACACACACACACAGTGCGCTAACCACTGCGCCACCAGTCCCCACACACACACACACAGTGCGCTAACCACTGCGCCACCGCTCCCCACACACATGTCAGCCAGCAGAAAAAAACAGGAAGGCTATTTCTGCTGACGATATCACAAGCCGCAATAAAAAAATAATTGCTAAGTACTTTCAGAGTTACATCGCACGGAGATTCTAATCCATACGTCTTGCATCATTATTTTTGAACCGTGATCATGGGTCTCCCCTAGGTCGACTCGGCCTCAAATGAGTACCTGGTGCGGTGTGTAGTAAACATCGCCACTAGGGGAGACAAAGGCGGCCGGGCGTGGTGCTGGCCACTCACCCCATCGTGTGCCATTCTGGCATTCATAGGTGCTGCTACTCGCTAACAGCACTTGCCCCAACAGTCTGTTAAAGACTACACGGGGGATATTTGTCTTTGTATTCAGACACATAGACTTTGTGAGAGTAGTTTGTGTGATCTCCCCCTGTTCTACAGAGTGGAGTTTGTATGATCTCCTGTTCTACAGAGTGAGTGTAGTTTGTATGATCTCCCCCTGTTCTACAGAGTGAGTGGAGTTAGTGTGATCTCCCCCTGCTCTACAGAGTGAGTGGAGTTTGTATGATCTCCTGTTCTACAGAGTGAGTGGAGTTTGTATGATCTCCCCCTGTTCTGCAGAGTGAGTGGAGTTTGTATGATCTCCCCCTGTTCTACAGAGTGAGTGGAGTTTGTATGATCTCCCCCTGTTCTACAGAGTGAGTGGAGTTTGTATGATCTCCCCCTGTTCTACAGAGTGAGTGGAGTTTGTATGATCTCCCCCTGTTCTACAGAGTGAGTGGAGTTTGTATGATCTCCCCCTGTTCTACAGAGTGAGTGGAGTTTGTATGATCTCCCCCTGTTCTACAGAGTGAGTGGAGTTTGTATGATCTCCCCCTGTTCTACAGAGTGAGTGGAGTTTGTATGATCACCCCCTGTTCTCCAGAGTGAGTGGAGTTTGTATGATCTCCCCCTGTTCTACAGAGAGAGTGAGTGGAGTTTGTATGATCTCCCCCTGTTCTACAGAGTGAGTGGAGTTTGTATGATCTCCCCCTGTTCTACAGAGTGAGTGGAGTTTGTATGATCTCCCCCTGTTCTACAGGAGTGAGTGGAGTTTGTATGATCTCCCCCCTGTTCTACAGAGAGTGAGTGGAGTTTGTATGATCTCCCCCTGTTCTACAGAGTGAGTGGAGTTTGTATGATCTCCCCCTGTTCTACAGAGTGAGTGGAGTTTGTATGATCTCCCCCTGTTCTACAGAGTGAGTGGAGTTTGTATGATCTCCCCCTGTTCTACAGAGAGTGAGTGGAGTTTGTATGATCTCCCCTGTTCTACAGAGTGAGTGGAGTTTGTATGATCTCCCCCTGTTCTACAGAGTGAGTGGAGTTTGTATGATCTCCCCCTGTTCTACAGAGAGTGAGTGGAGTTTGTATGATCTCCCCCTGTTCTACAGAGTGAGTGGAGTTTGTATGATCTCCCCCTGTTCTACAGAGTGAGTGAGTGGAGTTTGTATGATCTCCCCCTGTTCTACAGAGTGAGTGGAGTTTGTATGATCTCCCCCTGTTCTACAGAGTGAGTGAGTGGAGTTTGTGATCTCCCCCTGTTCTACAGAGTGAGTGAGTGGAGTTTGTATGATCTCCCCCTGTTCTACAGAGTGAGTGTGAGTTTGTATGATCTCCCCCTGTTCCAGAGTGAGTGAGTGGAGTTTGTGATCTCCCCCTGTTCTACAGAGTGAGTGGAGTTTGTATGATCTCCCCCTGTTCTACAGAGTGAGTGAGTGGAGTTTGTATGATCTCCCCCTGTTCTACAGAGTGAGTGGAGTTTGTATGATCTCCCCCTGTTCTCCAGAGTGAGTGGGGGGTTTGTATGATCTCCCCCTGTTCTACAGAGTGAGTGAGTGGAGTTTGTATGATCTCCCCCTGTTCTACAGAGTGAGTGGAGTTTGTATGATCTCCCCCTGTTCTCCAGAGTGAGTGGAGTTTGTATGATCTCCCCCTGTTCTACAGAGTGGAGTTTGTATGATCTCCCCTGTTCTACAGAGTGAGTGGAGTTTGTATGATCACCCCCTGTTCTCCAGAGTGAGTGGAGTTTGTATGATCTCCCCCTGTTCTACAGAGTGAGTGAGTGGAGTTTGTATGATCTCCCCCTGTTCTACAGAGTGAGTGGAGTTTGTATGATCTCCCCCTGTTCTACAGAGTGAGTGAGTGGAGTTTGTATGATCTCCCCCTGTTCTACAGAGTGAGTGAGTGGAGTTTGTGTGATCTCCCCCTGTTCTACAGAGAGAGTGAGTGGAGTTTGTATGATCTCCCCCTGTTCTACAGAGTGAGTGGAGTTTGTATGATCACCCCCTGTTCTCCAGAGTGAGTGGAGTTTGTATGATCTCCCCCTGTTCTACAGAGAGAGTGAGTGGAGTTTGTATGATCTCCCCCTGTTCTACAGAGTGAGTGGAGTTTGTATGATCACCCCCTGTTCTCCAGAGTGAGTGGAGTTTATATGATCTCCCCCTGTTCTACAGAGAGAGTGAGTGGAGTTTGTATGATCTCCCCCTGTTCTACAGAGTGAGTGAGTGGAGTTTGTATGATCTCCCCCTGTTCTACAGAGTGAGTGAGTGGAGTTTGTATGATCTCCCCCTGTTCTACAGAGTGAGTGAGTGGAGTTTGTATGATCTCCCCCTATTCTACAGAGTGAGTGAGTGGAGTTTGTATGATCTCCCCCTGTTCTACAGAGTGAGTGTAGTTTGTATGATCTCCCCCTGTTCTACAGAGTGAGTGAGTGGAGTTTGTATGATCTCCCCCTGTTCTACAGAGTGAGTGAGTGGAGTTTGTGTGATCTCCCCCTGTTCTACAGAGTGAGTGAGTGGGGTTTGTATGATCTCCCCCTGTTCTGCAGAGTGAGTGAGTGGAGTTTGTGTGATCTCCCCCTGTTCTACAGAGTGAGTGGAGTTTGTATGATCTCCCCCTGTTCTACAGAGTGAGTGTAGTGTGTAGTGGAAGGTGCAGGTGCACGGGGCAGGTGGTCTGTGCAGCGGTGGCTGCTGCTGAATTATGAATGGAAATCGGCAGCTCCGCTCGTTTTACAATCGCCACTCAAACTCGCTCGCACAAAGACAAAGACCTCCCGTATAGCCTCGGACAGGCTGTTAGGGCAAGTGCTGTTAGCTAGCAGCTATGAAAATACAAAGACAAAGACCTCCCGTATAGACTCGGACAGGCTGTTAGGGTAAGTGCTGGTTAGCTAGCACCTATGAGCGTACAAAGACAAAGACCTCCCGTATAGCCTCGGACAGGCTGTTAGAGAAAGTGCTGTTAGCTTGCAGCTATGAGCGTACAAAGACAAAGATCCCCCGTATAGCCTCGAATAGTCTGTTATGGAAAGTGCTGTTAGCTTGCAGCTATGAGCGCACAAAGATAAAGACCTCCCGTATAGCCTCGGACAGGCTGTTAGGGCAAGTGCTGTTTGCTCGCACCCATGAAGGGTGACACGGCGCACGAGGGGGGGGGGGGGGGGTGACCGGCATGACCGTGCAAACGGATACGCTCATACAAAGACAAAGATCCCCCGTCTAGCCTTGAACAGCCTTTGGGGCAAGTGCTGTTAGCGAGTAGCAGCACCAAATGAAGGCAGGCACTGTGGCACACGAGTGGGTGGGTGGCCAGCACCACGCCCCAGGTAAGATGTTTAGTACACACCGCACCAGGTACTAATTCGAGGCCGAGTCGACCTAGGGGAGGTCCAGGACCGGTTCATCTAATCGTGACAGGACACGTGTAAGTACACACACATGCGCCTGCTACGTACGTACTTGCACGCACATGCGCCTGGCATTCAAACACAGCTGCTATACACCAGACAAAGATATCCCGTATAGTTCCAATAAGACGTTGGGTCAAGGGCTGGGCTTTCGCGACCAATATCAGCCATAATAGAGAGGGTTTTCTTGGGTGAAATCAAATCTGGCTGTCGCCTGATGAAGCTGGTTGTAATTACAGGCGAAACGTCGTGCTCAGATTGTAAATGTTGTGGCTTGGCTCTCCAATACAACCGGTGTGCTGTACACTACACTATACACTACTATACACTATACTACTATACACTACATTATACACTACATTATACACTACACTATACTACTATACACTACATTATACACTACACTATACACTACGCTATACACGACTATACACTACACTACTATATACTACACTATACACTACTATACCACGACACTACTATACACTACACTATACACTACACTACTATACACTACTATACACTACACTATACACTACTATACCACTACACTATACACTACACGACACACTACTATACACTACACTATACACTACACTATACACTACACTATACACTACTATACCACTACACTATACACTACTATACACTACACTATACACTACACTACAATACACTACACTATACACTACACTACAATACACTACACTACACACTACACTATACACTACACTATACACTACACTACTATACACTACACACTAGTGCTCTACATGTGACGAATTGGCCACGTTCTGTTCACGTGACAACCCTCACTAGTTGGCTGTGTCGGGTGGTGACGGGTTTTAACGACACAACTTTTATATTTTCACGCGAACTACCCCCCCCCCCGCGCCCCCCCCCCCCCCCCGTCAATTACGGGTCAAGGGCTGTTAGCCAGGAGCAGCACCGCTGAAGGCCGGCACGGTGGGACACGAGAGGGGGGTGAGTGGCCAGCACCGCGGATTTAAGGCCGAGTCTACCCAGAGGAGGTGCAGGAAAACATAAAAAAAATATTTTAAAATAATCGTCAGTGGTGTTGGCCGTGAGCGGGAATCAAACTCGGCTTCGTAGCGCTAACCGCTGCGCCACCGCTCCCCGCAAAAGCGCCGCCGCACCGCAGGCACTCAAACAAGACTCGCACGCAGACTCATGTGGACTCACTTACTCGCTGGGCTGGACTCACTGGACTGGACTCACTTACTCGCTGGGCTGGACTCACTGGACTGGACTCACTTACTCGCTGGGCTGGACTCACTGGACTGGACTCACTTACTCGCTGGGCTGGACTCACTGGACTGGACTCACTGGACTGGACTCACTGGGCTGGACTCACTCGCTCGCTGGGCTGGACTCACGTGGACTCACTTACTCGCTGGGATGGACTCACGTGGACTCACTTACTCGCTGGGCTGGACTCACTGGACTGGACTCACTTACTCGCTGGGCTGGACTCACTGTACTGGACTCACTTACTCGCTGGGCTGGACTCACTGGACTGGACTCACTTACTCGCTGGGCTGGACTCACTGGACTGGACTCACTGGACTGGACTCACTGGGCTGGACTCACTCGCTCGCTGGGCTGGACTCACTGGACTGGACTCACTTACTCGCTGGGCTGGACTCACTGGACTGGACTCACTGGGCTGGACTCGCTGGGCTGGACTCACGTGGACTCACTTACTCGCTGGGCTGGACTCACGTGGACTCACTTATTCGCTGGGCTGGACTCACTGGACTGGACTCACTTACACGCTGGGCTGGACTCACTGGACTGGACTCACTGGACTGGACTCACTGGGCTGGACTCACTCGCTCGCTGGGCTGGACTCACTGGACTGGACTCACTTACTCGCTGGGCTGGACTCACTGGACTGGACTCACTTACTCGCTGGGCTGGACTCACTGGGCTGGACTCACTTACTCGCTGGGCTGGACTCACTGGGCTGGACTCACTTACTCGCTGGGCTGGACTCACTGGACTGGACTCACTGGACTGGACTCACTGGGCTGGACTCACTGGGCTGGACTCACTTACTCGCTGGGCTGGACTCACTGGACTGGACTCACTTACTCGCTGGGCTGGACTCACTGGGCTGGACTCACTTACTCGCTGGGCTGGACTCACTGGACTGGACTCACTGGACTGGACTCACTGGGCTGGACTCACTGGGCTGGACTCACTCGCTCGCTGGGCTGGACTCGCTGGGCTGGACTCACTTACTCGCTGGGCTGGACTCACTGGACTGGACTCACTGGACTGGACTCACTCACTGGACTGGGCTCACTGCGCTGGACCAGATGTCGCAAACGGGTTTTGATTCCTTACCCGTACCCGGCCGCACCAGGGTCGCAAATGGGTACCCTACCCGTACCCGGCCGTACCCGTACCCTACTCGTACCCGGCTACCCGTACCCGGCCGGGTACGGGTAGCCGATTGCGACCTCTGGGATGAAGCCATGTTGCAGGCGCGGGTGGGTTGATTCTAGGAACTTGAATTGTGAGAAGAGACAAGACGTTGGGAAATGAGTGACAAACGGTGACTCACCAGTGACTCACGGCCTATCCGTACCCGTACCCGGCCGGGTACGGGTAGCCGGGTATCGGGTAGGGTACGGGTATCCGATTGCGACCTCTGCGCTGGACTCACCGCCGTGACCTCTCAAGTCACGTGGCTTCTCAAGGTCACTGCTGACCGGTCCCCAACAGCATCCGGTTTAATGAGACGCGCAGAGACACGGGGGGGGGGGGGGGGGAGGAGACACGCGGGGAAGGAGACACGGGGGGGGGGAGACACGGGGGGAGGGAGGGAGACACGGGGGGGGGAGACACGGGGGGAGGGAGACACGGGGGGAGGGAGACACGGGGGGAGAGAGGAAGACACGTGGAGACACGGGGGGAGGGGTGGAGGAGACACGGGGGGGGGGAGGGGGGGGAGACACGGGGGGAGATAGGGAGACACGGGGGGGTGGAGAGAGACACGGGGGGAGGGGTGGAGGAGACACGGGGGGGGGAAGGCACGGGGGGAGTAAGACACGGGGGGAGGGAGGGAGACACGTGGAGAGGGAGACACGTGGAGACACGGGGGGAGGGGTGGAGGAGACACGGGGGGGGCGGGGGGGGAGACACGGGGGGAGATAGGGAGACACGGGGGGGTGGAGAGAGACACGGGGGGAGGGGGAGACACGGGGGGGAGAGGGAGACACGTAGAGACACGTGGAGACACGGGGGGGGGGGGGGGGAGAGAGACACGGGGGGAGGGGGGAGACACGGGGGGGGGGGGGGAGAGGGAGACACGTAGAGACACGTGGAGACACGGTGGGAGAGAGACACGGGGGGAGGGAGGGAGGGAGGGAGACACGGGGGGACACGGGGGCGAGAGAGGGAGACACGTGGAGACACGTGGAGACACGGTGGGAGAGAGACACGGGGGGAGGGAGGGGGACACGTGGAGACAAGTGGAGACACGGGGGGATGGGGTGGAGGAGACACGTGGAGGAACAAGCAAGGCAAGACACGGTTGGGAAGACGGGAGATCAAGTGGAGAGAGTGAGAGAGGTGGGTGGAGATAGCAAGGCGGAGTGGGGGGAGTGGGGGGAGAGAGTGGGGGGAGTGGGGGGAGTGGGGGGAGAGAGTGGGGGGAGTGGAGGGAGAGAAGAGAGGGGGGGGAGCAGAGAGCTGAGACGGCCAATTATCTGTATCGATGTGTATATATAGTCGCAGGAGTCAGCGATTGTGTAAAGTTAGCCCCAGTCGCCTGCCGCACATCAATCACGGGCAGCGAAAGAGTAACCCCAGCCCCCCCTATGCGTGCCAGCTAGACACGGTTTAGCTGGCACGGATAGGGGGGGCTAGCTGGCACGGATAGGGGGGGCTAGCTGGCACGGATAGGGGGGGATTAGCTGGCACGGATAGGGGGGGGGGAATTCGCTGGCACGGATAGGGGGGGGGGTTAGCTGGCACGGATAGGGGAGCGGATTCGCTGGCACGGATGAGGGGGGGGGGAATTCGCTGGCACGGATAGGGGGGGGGTTAGCTGGCACGGATAGGGGGGATTAGCTGGCACGGATAGGGGAGCGGATTCGCTGGCACGGATGAGGGGGGGGGGAATTCGCTGGCACGGATAGGGGGGGGGTTAGCTGGCACGGATAGGGGGGATTAGCTGGCACGGATAGGGGAGAGGATTAGCTGGCACGGATGGGGGGGGGGGGGGCTAGCTGCCACGGATAAGGGGGGGTTTAGCTGGCACGGATAGGGGGGATTAGCTGGCACGGATAGGGGAGAGGATTAGCTGGCACGGATGGGGGGGGGGGGGGGGGGGCTAGCTGGCACGGATAAGGGGGGGTTTAGCTGGCACGGATAGGGTGGAATTCGCTGGCACGGATAGGGGCGAATTTGCTGGCACGGATAGGGGGGTTAGCTGGCACGGATAGAACGTGGAAACACACACGCGTGCCATCTGTGGCCCGGTTTGCGAGCGCCTATTAAGGCTGCTCACAGTATATATATAATGTATGCCGCAGTGCCAGCAAAGGATGCGTTTCACGTTGCTTCTTGAGCATACGGAGACACGCACACAGATACGTATACCATGCCGAGACAAATATACACAGGCGCACACACACACACGGGAGATACAAATACAAATATGCCCCGTGTAGCCTTCAGCAGACGATTGGGGCAAGTGTGCGTACACACATTACACACACACAGCCACACAAAATGATACAAAGACAAAGATCCCCCGTGTAGCCTTAACAGACTGTAGGGGCAAGTGCTGTTAGCGAGCACCTATGAAGGCCGGAACGGTACACGAGGGGGTGGGTGGCCAGCCGGAGGAGTTCACGGCGACAGATGCATCGATTCATTAAATTAAAATTATGTTGATGAGAGAGACACACAAACTCCAAATATACAGCAGCAGGCGTCAGGGTCGGGATCGAACCCACGACCTCCTGTATGTCAGGCGAGGTAGTCAACATCTCCTAGCCACCGTGATGATGATGATGATAGAGACACTCAAACTCCAAATATACAGCAGCAGGCGTCAGGGTCGGGATCTAACCCACGACCTCCTGTGCACCAGGCGAGGTAGTCAACATCTCCTAGCCACCGTGATGATGAGAGAAAGAGACACTCAAACTCCAAATATGCAGCAGCAGGCGTCAGGGTCGGGATCGAACCCACGACCTCCTGTGCACCAGGCAAGGTAGTTAAAATCTCCTAGCCACCGTGGTGATGATGATGAGAGAGACACGCAAACTCCAAATACACAGCAGACCTCAGGGTCGGGATAAAATCCACGACCTCCTGTATACCAGACGAGGTAGTTAACATCTCCTAGCCACCGTGATGATGATGAGAGAGACACTCAAACTCCAAATATATAGCAGACGTCAAGGTCGGGATCAAACCCACGCCCTCCTGTACACCAGGCGAGGTAGTTAACATCTCCTAGCCACCGTGGTGATGATGATGAGAGAGACACGCAAACTCCAAATTTTCAGCAGGCGTCAGGGTCGGGATCTAACCCACGACCTCCTGTGCACCAGGCGAGGTAGTTAACATCTCCTAGCCACCGTGATGATGATGATGAGAGAGACACGCAAACTCCAAATTTTCAGCAGGCGTCAGGGTCGGGATCGAACCCACAAGGCACTGCGTCACCGAGCGATAGATCATTTTTTTAGTAGCACCCTGGCCATCACAAACGACAGCCCCGACAAAGTGGCCATGTGTGTCGCGGCCAAAGGCATCGTTAATACGCCGAATGGACGCGTGGAAAGGGCAGACAACGGCAATAAAAAAAGGAAACCACACCGGACACGTGGGAATAACAGTTCGGGTCGTGACCACAACCTCGTACGACCCGATCCTGTTGACAACTCGAACCGCCGCATCGAGTGTCGTGAAACAAAAAAAACGTCCAAAAAAAAAGTCGCAAAAATGTGGCTTATCGGACTGTTAGCCGAGGCCATTTCAACACGGCTGTGGTGGGGGCGGGGGGGGCGGGTGGGGGGTCGGGCGGGGGGGCGGGTGGGGGGGCGGGTGGGGGGGCGGGGGGGGCGGGTGGGGGGACGGGGGGCGGGGCGGGTGGGGGGGTGGGGGCACGGGAGGAGACGGGAGGGAACTTTCGGTGCCCGCAGGACCGAACCAGGACCAAAGTCCAAAGTTCAAAGTTCATGTATTAGGTATAGAGCCCTGTGAGCCATTCGGCTCTTGAATCGGGTGCAACCGCAACAATCAAAAACATGAACAAAAAACATCTTAAAGTGAATATGTGACTGAGTGCAAACAGAAAATCCAAGAAAAGACAGTAAAATATTGTTGCAGAAAAAGCACCGTACACAAAAATGTGCAAAAATCCCAGTGAGATTGCAAGTCAAACGACAACAACAACCACAAGACAACTTAGATTAAGGCCATCAGTCTAACTCTGTACTACAACAAACAAACATGGCCAAACCAAAAAACGTATCGAAAATCACCAAAATAAAGCCATGAAAGCAATGAAACAGTGCAGGTCATAGGAACTGTGACCGAATTTTCACGACCGAGCCAGAGCCGAGCCAGGACTGAGCCAGACCCGAGCCAGAGCCGAGCCAGAGCCGAACCAGAGCCGAACCACAACCGAGCCAGAGCCGAACCAGCACTGAGCCAGAGCCGAGCCAGAGCCGAACCAGAGCCGAACCAGAGCCGAACCACAACCGAGCCAGAGCCGAACCAGCACTGAGCCAGACCCGAGCCAGAGCCGAGCCAGAGCCGAACCAGAGCCGAACCACAACCGAGCCAGAGCCGAACCAGCACTGAGCCAGAGCCGAGCCAGAGCCGAACCAGAGCCGAACCAGAGCCGAACCACAACCGAGCCAGAGCCGAACCAGCACTGAGCCAGACCCGAGCCAGAGCCGAGCCAGAGCCGAACCAGAGCCGAACCACAACCGAGCCAGAGCCGAACCAGCACTGAGCCAGACCCGAGCCAGAGCCGAGCCAGAGCCGAACCAGAGCCGAACCACAACCGAGCCAGAGCCGAACCAGCACTGAGCCAGACCCGAGCCAGAGCCGAGCCAGAGCCGAACCAGAGCCGAACCACAACCGAGCCAGAGCCGAACCAGCACTGAGCCAGAGCCGAGCCAGAGCCGAACCAGAGCCGAACCAGAGCCGAACCACAACCGAGCCAGAGCCGAACCAGCACTGAGCCAGACCCGAGCCAGAGCCGAGCCAGAGCCGAACCAGAGCCGAACCACAACCGAGCCAGAGCCGAACCAGCACTGAGCCAGAGCCGAGCCAGAGCCGAACCAGAGCCGAACCAGAGCCGAACCACAACCGAGCCAGAGCCGAACCAGCACTGAGCCAGACCCGAGCCAGAGCCGAGCCAGAGCCGAACCAGAGCCGACAGACAATTCCGCGCTGCAGGGCACGGGGGGTCACAGCAACTTGGAAAGTTGCCAACGGACATCGGATCCCAACGGCGCGCGGCCCATGTGCTGCCAGCACCACGCCCGGCCGCCTTTGTCTCCCCGGTGGCGATGTTTACACACATCAACAACAACAACATCTTCTTGGTTCTTTCGAACAGATCTGTCGATAAGACAGAGTCTTCACCTGAGGACGGCTGCTTGCGTTGTGGCCGAAACGTCGTGAGAATTGTATTTTATTATGTTTTATTTGTATTATTTTATTATTTCCCTTCTACGTGACTTTACCGAAAGAACCAAGAAGATGAATCCCTGCAGTCACGAAAGCTTTAAATCGAAATTTTATTATGTTTTATTTGTATTATTTTATTATTTCCCTTCTACGTGACTTTACCGAAAGAACCAAGAAGATGAATCCCTGCAGTCACGAAAGCTTTAAATCGAAACATCAACAACAACCGCCATTCGCCGCTAAGTCCCGGCGAGGTTTCGACGCATGGCTGCCAGGGGCTCATTTGAGGCCGAGTCGACCTAGGGGAGGCCCGTGGCCGGCTCAGATAATCGTCACCGGCGGTGTTGGGTGGCGGTGAGCGGGACTCGAACCCGGGTCCCCGAGGTTCGTAGCGCGGCGTAGTGCTGACCACCGCACTAACGCTCTCCACCCAAAGACAAAGATCCCCCGTGTAGCCTTAACAGATTGTCGGGGCAAGTGCTGTTAGCGAGCGGCACCTGTGAAGGCCGGCACGGCACGGGACAGGGGTAGGGTTTGGCCAGCACCACGCCCGGCCGCCTTTGTCTCCCCAGTGCTGATGTTTTACTACACACCACACTCAGAACCAGAATCTTAATTTGGCCTGGAGGAATCCGATGAGCTATGAAGCTCTTTGTCATCACATGACCAGCTAGCACGTGTGTGTGTGTGTATACCAATACCCGCTAAGTGATGGTAACGTCACCACGGCGCATGTGCCAGGCCAGGTGCACTGTGAGGCCACGTGAAGTGTCGAAGGCTCGCTGCTGGCAGGAGGTCACGGGACATACCCAGCTGATGCCCAGGGTTGACCGACTCAGATGACCGGCAGATGCACCACCACATGTGCCCGCTACTGTGCAAACTCGCTCTATTTTAGCCGCTCGGCTCGTTGTTGTGAGCGTCCTCCAGCTGCCCAGCAGCGTCCTTCACGAGCCTCCCGCACAGAGGCCGATCTTGACACCGCTAATAACGTGTGTACATAAACCAGAGGTCGCAAACGGGTTTTGATTCCTTACCCGTACCCGGCCGCACCAGGGTCGCAAACGGGTACCCGTACCCGGCCGTACCCGTACCCTACCCGCACCCGGCCGGGTACGGGTAGGGTACGGGTATCGGGTACCTGATTGCGACCTCTGGGATGAAGCCATGTTGCAGGCGCGGGTGGGTTGATTCTAGGAACTTGAATTGTGAGAAGAGACAAGACGTTGGGAAATGAGTGACAAACGGTGACTCACCCGTGACTCACGGCCTACCCGTACCCGTACCCGGCCGCACCAGGGTCGCAAACAGGTACCCGTACCCGGCCGGGTAGCCGGGTATCGGGTAGGGTACGGGTATCGGGTACCCGGTTGCGACCTCTGATATAAACACAGACACACACGTGTTGACATGTACATCTAGGCTGCCAGCAGTGTCGGCCCAGTGTCACTGACATGTCAAGCCCCATCAGAGAGAGAGAGACACCCAGACCCGGGGTGGCTTAAGGCCACTGACCGTGTCACAGACACGAAGTGGTAACAGCTGGTGGTTGACCTGGTATTGGGGTCATCGGCTGGCAACACTAAAAAAGCCGTTTGGATGAGAAAAATAAGTAATGTTGAAACAAAACTTTTTTTTAAAAAACACGCGTTTATGAAATGTACTCGTAATGGCAGAACTCCACGACTCCAGGAAGTGGCCCCGAGGCTTGCCACAACGTCAGGGACCGTGAAAAAATCCACGCGACCTCGGGCAGAGAGAGAGAGACACGCACATGCCAAATATAGAGCAGACGCCAGGCTCGGGATGGAACCCACGGCCTCCTGTATACCAGGCGAAGTAGTCAACATCTCCTAGCCACCGTGATGATGATGAGAGAGAGAGAGACACGCAAACTCCAAATATACAGCAGCAGGCGCCAGGCTCGGGATGGAAACCACGACCTCCTGTACACCAGGCGAGGTAGTCAACATCTCCTAGCCGCCGTGATGATGATGAGAGAGAGAGACACGCAAACTCCAAATATACAGCAGGCGTTAGAGTCGGTATTGAACCCACGACGTCCTGTATACCAGGCGAGGTAGTCAACATCTCCTAGTCACCGTGATGATGATGAGAGAGAGAGACACGCAAACTCCAAATATACAGCAGGCGTTAGAGTCGGTATTGAACCCACGACGTCCTGTATACCAGGCGAGGTAGTCAACATCTCCTAGTCACCGTGATGATGATGAGAGAGAGAGAAACGCAAACTCCAAATATACAGCAGCAGCAGACATCGTCAGGGTCGGGATCGAACCCACGGCCTCCTGTACACCAGGCGAGGTAGTCAACATCTCCTAGCCATCGTGATGATGATGATGAGAGACACGCAAACTCCAAATATACAGCAGTAGCAGACATCGTCAAGGTCGGGATCGAACCCACGACCTCCTGTACACCAGGCGAGGTAGTCAACATCTCCTAGCCACCGTAATGATGATGAGAGAGAGAGACACGCAAACTCCAAATATACAGCAGTAGCAGACATCGTCAGGGTCGGGATCGAACCCACGGCCTCCTGTACACCAGGTGAGGTAGTCAACATCTCCTAGCCACCGTGATGATGATGACAGAGAGAGACACGCAAACTCCAAATATACAGCAGGCGTCAGAGTCGGTATTGCACCCACGACCTCCTGTATACCAGGCGAGGTAGTCAACATCTCCTAGCCACCGTGCGGATGATGAGAGAGAGAGACACGCAAACTCCAAATATACAGCAGTAGCAGACATCGTCAGGGTCGGGATCGAACCCATGACCTCCTGTGTACCAGGCGAGGTAGTCAACATCTCCAAGCCATCGTGATGATGATGATGAGAGAGAGAGAAACGCAAACTCCAAATATAGAGCAGCAGCAGACATCGTCAGGGTGGGGATCTAACCCACGACCTCCTGTACACCAGGCGAGGTAGTTAACATCTCCTAGCCACCGTGATGATGATGAGAGAGAGAGACACGCAAACTCCAAATATACAGCAGTAGCAGACATCGTCAGGGTCGGGATCGAACCCACGACCTCCTGTATACCAGGCGAGATAGTCAACATCTCCTAGCCACCGTGATGATGATGAGAGAGAGAGAGACACGCAAACTCCAAATATACAGCAGCAGGCGCCAGGCTCGGGATCGAACCCACGACCTCCTGTACACCAGGCGAGATAGTCAACATCTCCTAGCCACCGTGATGATGATGAGAGAGAGAGAGACACGCAAACTCCAAATATACAGCAGCAGGCGCCAGGCTCGGGATCGAACCCACGACCTCCTGTACACCAGGCGAGGTAGTTAACATCTCCTAGCCACCGTGATGATGATGAGAGAGACACGCAAACTCCAAATATACAGCAGCAGGCGCCAGGCTCGGGATCGAACCCACGACCTCCTGTACACCAGGCGAGGTAGTTAACATCTCCTAGCCACCGTGATGATGATGAGAGAGAGAGACACGCAAACTCCAAATATACAGCAGTAGCAGACATCGTCAGGGTCGGGATCGAACCCACGACCTCCTGTATACCAGGCGAGATAGTCAACATCTCCTAGTCATCGTGATGATGATGATGATGAGAGAGAGAGACACGCAAACTCCAAATATATAGCAGTAGCAGACATCGTCAGGGTCGGGATCGAACCCACGACCTCCTGTACACCAGGCGAGATAGTCAACATCTCCTAGCCACCGTGATGATGATGAGAGAGAGACACGCAAACTCCAAATATACAGCAGCAGGCGCCAGGCTCGGGATCGAACCCACGACCTCCTGTACACCAGGCGAGGTAGTTAACATCTCCTAGCCACCGTGATGATGATGAGAGAGAGAGACACGCAAACTCCAAATATACAGCAGCAGGCGTCAGGGTCGGGATCGAACCCACGGCCTCCTGTATACCAGGCGAGATAGTCAATATCTCCTAGCCACCATGATGATGATGAGAGAGAGAGACACGCAAACTCAAAATATAGAGCAGGCGCCAGGCTCGGGATCGAACCCACGACCTCCTGTACACCAGGCGAGGTAGTCAACATCTCGCAAAAGGAGGCAGCTGCAACGCGGCGTCGAACCCAGCATCTCTGGCCCGTCTTTCTGCTGAGCTGGCTCAGGCTCTGGCTCACGTGAGCCACGGCTCAGAGAGAGAGCCACGCGCTCAGCTCGAGCCGGCTCTGAGCCACCAACGGCCCACAGGGTTTCCCACCAGATGAGCCAGACGCCGTGCCACGGCTGAGCCGCTCACTTGGCGCGTCTTTGAGCGCAGCTGCTGAGGCGCTCGAGCCAGAGCCAGAGCCACAGCCGAGCCAGAGCTGAGCCAGAGCCAAGGCGAAGCCAGAGCCGAGCCAGAGCCAGAGCCGAGCCAGAGCTGAGCCAGAGCCAAGGCGGAGCCAGAGCCGAGCCAGAGCCAGAGCCGAGCCAGAGCCTGAGGTGAGCCAGAGCCGAGCCAGAGCCGAGCCAGAGCCGAGGCTGAGCCAGAGCCAGAGCCAGAGCCGAGCCAGAACCGAGGCTGAGCCAGAGCCGAGCCAGAACCGAGCCAGAGCCGAGCCGAGCCAGAGCCGAGCCAGAGCCGAGGCTGAGCCAGAACCGAGCCAGAGCCGAGCCAGAGCCGAGCCAGAACCGTGCCAGAGCCAGAGCCGAGCCAGAGCCAGAGCCGAGCCAGAGCCGAGCCAGAGCCGAGCCAGAGCCAATCTAGAGCCAGAGCCGAGCCACAGCCAGAGCCGAGCCAGAGCCGAGCCAGAACCGTGCCAGAGCCAGAGCCGAGCCAGAGCCGAGCCAGAGCCGAGCCAGAGCCGAGCCAGAGCCAATCTAGAGCCAGAGCCGAGCCACAGCCAGAGCCAGAGCCAGAGCCGAGCCAGAGCCAAGCCAGGACTCGCAGTGTCCCCGGCATCTTGGTTCCACGTGTGCGACTCATGAAACACCCTCGAAGTTTTCCGCTTCAGATCGCGCAGAGCGGACCGGCACGCCGGTCTCGCGCGATTGGCTAAGACCTCGACACACCTCCGGATTTGAAACCAATCAGCGGCCGGGGTGGGGGTCGCTAAAGTCGGCTGGGGAATGCGAAACCGGCGTCCGTCACGCCGCGCACGCGGATCGGGTAGCGGGGCAGAGTCATCGACACCATCAGCATCGGGGTCTATGCACTGCTGAAGATCAGGGTGGTGATGCTGCTGATGATGCTGATGATAATGCTGAAGATCAGGCTGATGATGCTGATGATGATGCTGATGATGCTGATGATGATGCTGAAGAGACAGGGTGATGATGCTGATGATGATGCTGATGATGATGATGCTGAAGAGACAGGGTGATGATGCTGATGATGATGCTGATGATGATGATGATGCTGATGCTGAAGATCATGGTGATGATGCTGATGATGATGCTGATGATGATGCTGATGATGATGCTGATGATGATGCTGATGATGATGCTGATGATGATGCTGATGATGATGCTGAAGATCAGGGTGATGATGCTGATGATGATGCTGATGATGATGCTGATGATGCTGAAGATCAGGGTGATGATGCTGATGATGATGCTGAAGATCAGGGTGATGATGCTGATCATGATGCTGATGATGATGACGTCTCATCGACCCTTGCGTGTCTTCTCTAATCCACGTCAGAGGTCGCAACCGGGTACCCGATACCCGTACCCTACCCGATACCCGTACCCTACTCGATACCCGTACCCTACCCGATACCCGTACCCTACCCGATACCCGTACCCTACCCGATACCCGTACCCTACCCGATACCCGTACCCTACTCGATACCCGTACCCTACCCGATACCCGTACTCTACCCGATACCCGTACCCTACCCGATACCCGTACTCTACCCGATACCCGTACCCTACCCGATACCCGTACTCTACCCGATACCCGGCTACCCTACCCGATACCCGTACCCTACCCGATACCCGTACTCTACCCGATACCCGGCTATCCGTACCTGGCTGGGTACAGGTACCCGTTTGCGACCCTGGTGCGGCCGGGTACGGGTAGGCCGTGAGTGGGGCTGGGTGGGGAGGGGCTGGTCACCCCGTGGTGCCCTTATAAAACTCAACGTTTCACCTACTCACGCCGGCTTGTGCCCGCCCTCACAGTCGGGCATATTTGCGGAATACACCACGCCGCCGTTGACCCTGCAGGCCATTGACCGAGCAACCCAACGTTCCTACCAGCTCCCTCCGCAGATGAATGTGTTGGTTAAACGAGACATACTAGTAATTGCAGTTGTCGTAGAGACTAAGTAACTACATATATATAATAAATACGCAGACGATAAGCAATCGGTTCAAGCAAGCCTGGACCTGCTGATGTGTCACTGAATGTCGAAGCCGGTTCCAGAACTTTGCTCGTGTTCAACAAAGGCTGCCTTGCCTGGTAGTACGGACTCGTTAATTCATGATGTGTACATTTTCCCAAAAAAAACGCTTGCTGGATAGAAGCCCCAAAAACGCCTACGGGTCGGCAACAAACAGCGCTTCTTGAATTTGTAAGTAGAGGCGAGGGTAGCGTGTTTTTATTTTATTTGGGCGAGGTTAGAGTTTTTTATTGTTAAAGACATTATTGGTGGTACGAGACGAGAATCACTGGGGTAGGGAATTCCACAGTGGACATTCAGTGTGGGTCAGAGGGTTAGCGGGTGAGTGAGTAGATGGGCGAGTGGTTGGGTGAGTGGGAAGGCGAGTGAGTGGGTGAGTGAGTAAATGGGTGAGTGGTTGGGTGTGTGGGTAGGCGTGAGTATATGGGTGAGTGGTTGGGTGAGTGGGTAGGCGAGTGGGTAGGCGAGTGAGTGGGCGAGTAGATGGGCGAGTGGTTGGGTGTGTGGGTAGGCGAGTGAGTGAGTAGATGGGTGAGTGGTTGGGTGTGTGGGTAGGCGAGTGAGTGGGTGAGTAGATGGGTGAGTGGTTAGGCGTGTGAGTGGGTGAGTGAGTAGGTGAGTGAGTAGATGGATGAGTGGTTGGGTGAGTGAGTAGATTGGTGAGTGTTTGGGTGAGTGGGTAGGCGAGTGAGTAGGTGAGTGAGGAGTGTAGTGTTGTGACCTGTAGTGTGGTGAGTGAGCATATGGGCGAGTAAGTGGTTGGGTTAGTGAGTAGATGGGTGAGTGTGTGATCAAGCGAGTGAGTCAGTGAGTGGTTGGGTAAGTGGGCGAGTGGTTGGGTGATTAATTAGTTGGGTGAGTGTGTGAGTAGGCGAGTGAGTGAGTGGTTGGGTGAGTGAATAGATGGGCGAGTGGTTGGGTGAGGGAGCAGATGGGTGAGTGTGTGTGTAGGCGAGTGAGTGGCTGGGTGAGTGAGTAGATGGGTCAGTGTGTGGGTAGGCGAGTGACTGGCTGGGTGAGTGAGTAGATGGGTGAGTGTGTGAGTGGGTGAGTAGGTGAGTGAGTGGTTGGGTGAGTGAGTGAGTGGTTGAGTGAGTGAGTAGATGGGTGAGTGTGTGGGTAGGCGAGTGAGTAGGCGAGTGAGTGTGTGGGTAGACGAGTGAATGTGTGGGTAGGCGAGTGAGTGAGTGGTTGGGTCAGTGAGTAGATGGGTGAGTGTGTGGGTAGGCGAGTGAGTGAGTGGTTGGGTGAGTGAGTAGATGGGCGAGTGGTTGGGTGAGTGAGTAGATGGGTGAGAGTGTGAGTAGGCGAGTGAGTGGCTGGGTGAGTGAGTAGATGGGTCAGTGTGTGGGTAGGCGAGTGACTGGCTGGGTGAGTGAGTAGATGGGTGAGTGTGTGAGTAGGTGAGTGACTGGCTGGGTGAGTGAGTGGATGGATGAGTGTGTGGGTAGGCGAGTGAGTAAGTGGTTCAGTGAGTGAGTAGATGGGTGAGTGTGTGAGTAGGCGAGTGAGTGAGTGGTTGGGTGAATGAGTATATGGGTGAGTGTGCGAGTAGGCGAGTGAGTGAGTGGTTGGGTTAGTGAGTAGATGGGCGAGTGGTTGGGTGAGTGAGTAGATGGGTGAGTGTGTGAGTAGGCGTGTGAGTGGCTGGGTGAGTGAGTAGATGGGTGAGTGTGTGAGTGGGTGAGTGAGTGGGTGAGCGATGAGTGTGGTGGTTGACCGAGCCCTCAACACGGGCAGAGCAATCAATGAGTGGAGTCCATCGATAACAGTCGTAGTAGAAGCAGCAGCGATAGAAGAGCAATACGGAGACCGCCGTGGGAGAGCAATTGGCGTTAATCAATGACATTCACGGGGACAGTAAACCACGGCAGTAGCGCCAGTAGAGTAATAAGGAGGCGTCTGACCAATCAGTAGCTGCTGGATCACCCATCACCCTGGCCGCGTTATTTTGAATTATCATCACGTGCACGCAGTGCCCGATTATCCCAGTAGCAAAAGTAGCTGCACGTGTAGTGGCTACATGTGTAGTAGCTGCATGTGTAGTAGCTGCATGTGTAGTAGCTGCATGTGTAGTAGCTGCATTTGTAGTAGCTGCACGTGTAGTAGCTGCTGCACGTGTAGTAGCTGCTGCACGTGTAGTAGCTGCTGCACGTGTAGTAGCTGCTGCACGTGTAGTAGCTGCTGCACGTGTAGTAGCTGCTGCACGTGTAGTAGCTGCTGCACGTGTAGTAGCTGCTGCACGTGTAGTAGCTGCTACACGTGTAGTAGCTGCTACACGTTTAGTAGCTGCTACACGTATAGTAGCTGCACGTGTAGTAGCTGCTACATGTGTAGCTGCTACTACACATGTGTAGTAGCAGCTACACGTGTACACATGTGTAGTAGCTGCTACATATGTAGCAGCTCCGTGCTCCGCACGTTCAGGGGCCCCACGCTAAATGCTTTCAAGCTATCAATTCCGGTTCAGTGATTCTGCACTTGCTCTATTACTATAGTACTATACCGCCTTCAACGTTGGTGTTTAAGGTTAGCGAGTTGTCCTATTATCTGGCCGTATAGCAAATGAAAAACTACAATCACTTCACTATGCAAGTTAACAATTTGTCTTTTAATATTTACGTGTTCAAAAAAAAAATTTGGGCCCCTTCATAACATCAAATGCGACAGGCCCTGCACGAGCTTCATCCAGCACTGCGTGCACGATGTCCGTGGTGCCATCGTTCGCGCAGGTGCGTAAGGCAGCCAACCCATGGCATCACATGAGTCTGTGCCGTGACCTGCACCTAGCCTGGCACAGCAGCCAGCCCATGGCACCACCTGGGCCTGTCCCGTGACCTCCTCCTGCACCTAGCCTGGCACAGCAGTCAACCCATGGCACCACCTGGGTCTGTCCCATGACCTCCTGCACCTAGCCTGGCACAGCAGTCAACCCATGGCACCACCTGAGTCTGTCCCGTGACCTCCTCCTGCACCTAGCCTGACACAGCAGTCAACCCACAGCACCACCTGGGTCTGTCCCGTGACCTCATGCACCTAGCCTGGCACAGCAGTCAACCCACAGCACCACCTGGGTCTGTCCCGTGACCTCATGCACCTAGCCCAGCACAGCAGTCAACCCACAGCACTACCTGAGTCTGTCCCGTGACCTCATGCACCTAGCCTGGCACAGCAGTCAACCCACAGCACCACCTGGGTCTGTCCCGTGACCTCCTCCTGAACCTAGCCTGGCACAGCAGTCAACCCATGGCACCTTCTGGGTCTGTCCCGTGACCTCCTCCTGCACCTAGCCTGGCAAAGCAGTCAACCCATGGCACTATCTGGGTCTGTCCCGTGACCTCATGCACCTAGCCTGGCACAGCAGTCAACCCACGGCACCACCTGGGTCTGTCCTGTGACCTCATGCACCAAGCCTGGCACAGCAGTCAACCCACGGTACCACCTGGCTCTGTCCCGTGACCTCATGTACCTAGCCTGGCACAGCAGTCAACCCATGGCACCACCTGTGTCTGTCCCGTGAACTCCTCCTGCACCTAGCCTGGCACAGCAGTCAACCCATGGCACCACCTGGGTCTGTCCCGTGACCTCCTCCTGCACCTAGCCTGGCACAGCAGTCAACCCATGGCACCACCTGGGTCTATCCCGTGACTTCCTCCTGCACCTAGCCTGGCACAGCAGTCAACCCACAGCACCACCTGGGTCTGTCCCGTGACCTCCTCCTGCACCTAGCCTGGCACAGCAGTCAACCCACAGCACCACCTGGGTCTGTCCCGTGACCTGATGCACCTAGCCTGGCACAGCAGTCAACCCACAGCACCACCTGGGTCTGTCCCGTGACCTCATGCACCTAGCCTGGCATAGCAGTCAACCCACAGCACCACCTGGGTCTGTCCCGTGACCTCCTCCTGCACCTAGCCTGGCACAGCAGTCAACCCACAGCACCACCTGGGTCTGTCCCGTGACCTCATGCACCTAGCCTGGCACAGCAGTCAACCCACGGCACCACCTGGGTCTGTCCCGTGACCTCATGCACCTAGCCTGGCACAGCAGTCAACCCACGGCACCACCTGGGTCTGTCCCGTGACCTCATGCACCTAGCCTGGCACAGCAGTCAACCCACGGCACCACCTGGGTCTTTCCCGTGACCTCATGCACCTAGCCTGGCACAGCAGTCAACCCACGGCACCACCTGGGTCTGTCCCGTGCGTAAGGCAACCGCGTCTGGGTTAAGCTCGGATGCCTCTCCAATCATCCCACGGTAAAATAAACGACGGCTAATTAAATTTCGATGTAAAGCTTTCGTGACTACAGGGATTCATCTTCTTGGTTCTTTCGGTAGAGTCACGTAGAAGGGAAATAATAAAATAATAAAACATTATCAAATAATTCTCACGACGTTTCGGCCACAACGCAAACAGCCGTCCTCAGGTGAAGAACAGGTCTGTCGGGAAGACAGAGTCTGACTCTCCTCCAGACGCTGTCTCCCCGACAGACCTGTTCTTCACCTGAGGACGGCTGCTTGCGTTGTGGCCGAAACGTCGTGAGAATTATTTTATTTATTTGTATTTTTATTATTTTATTATTTCCCTTCTACGTGACTTTACCGAAAGAACCAAGAAGATGAATCCCTGCAGTCACGAAAGCTTTAAATCGAAATGTTATTATGTTTTATTTTTATTATTTTATTATTTCCATTCTACGTGATGAATTTACCGAAAGAACCAAGAAGACGGCTAATTAATGACGCGGCTCGCAAGCAAGCCTGCTCAAGAACTGAAACTCAATCAGTGCACACGATAACGATTTGCCTAATCTGATTATCCAAACTACACTCAATCCCGATGTCGTTAATAAGTAGCCCGTGTGATTGTCTGGAGGAATGGGTCACCTATTAAACGCAAGCCTTGACTTCGCTGTGCACATCAACGACGCCCGGCCGCCTTTGTCTCCCCAACAGCTAATTATTTTTCACACACATTTGAGGCCGAGTAGACCTAGGGGAAGACCAGAACAGATTTTTTTTTCTCTCTCTCTCTCCCCTCCCCTCTCCCCAGATCTAAACCGGTAACAGTTATGCGCGCCCAATTAATCATTTGCGTGGTAGCCAGCTGATTTGGTGGTGAAAAATCGATTAAATATTCCGATGACTCTAAACGAATACAAATATGTTATTTACACGATGCACATCAATAATAAGTAGCCCGTGTGATCGTCTGGACGAATGGGTCACCTATTCAACGCAAGCCTTGACTTCGCTGTGCACATCAACAACGCCCGGCCGCCTTTGTCTCCCCAGCAGCTGATTCTTTTTCACACGCACACACACACGCATGAGGCCGAGTAGACCTAGGGGAAGACCAGAACAGATTTTTTTCCATCTCTCCTCTCCCCTCCCCAGATCTAAACCGGTCACAGTAATGCGCGCCCAATTAATCATTTGCGTGGTAGCCAGCTGATTTGGTGATTGAAAATCGATTAAATATTCCGTTGACTCTAAACGGATACAAATATGTTATTTGCACGATGCACATCAATAATAAGTAGCCCGTGTGATCGTCTGGACGAATGGGTCACCTATTCAACGCAAGCCCAGACTTCGCTGTGCACATCAACGACGCCCGGCCGCCTTTGTCTCCCCAGCAGCTGATTCTTTTTCACACACATTTGAGGCCGAGTAGACCTAGGGGAAGACCAGAACAGATTTTTTTTTCTCTCTCTCCCCTCCCCAGATCTAAACCGGTAACAGTTATGCGCGCCCAATTAATCATTTGCGTGGTAGCCAGCTGATTTGGTGGTTGAAAATCGATTACATATTCCGTTGACTCTAAAGCGAATATAGATATGTTATTTACACGATGCACATCAATAATAAGTAGCCCGTGTGATCGTCTGGACGAATGGGTCACCTATTCAACGCAAGCCCAGACTTCGCTGTGCACATCAACGACGCCCGGCCGCCTTTGTCTCCCCAGCAGCTGATCTTTTTCACACACATTTGAGGCCGAGTAGACCTAGGGGAAGACCAGAACAGATTTTTTTTTTCTCTCCCCTCCCCTCTCCCCAGATCTAAACCGGTAACAGTTATGCGCGCCCAATTAATCATTTGCGTGGTAGCCAGCTGATTTGGTGGTGGAATATCGATTAAATATTCCGTTGACTCTAAAGCGAATATAGATATGTTATTTACACGATGCACATCAATAATAAGTAGCCCGTGTGATCGTCTGGACGAATGGGTCACCTATTCAACGCAAGCCCAGACTTCGCTGTGCACATCAACGACGCCCGGCCGCCTTTGTCTCCCCAGCAGCTGATCTTTTTCACACACATTTGAGGCCGAGTAGACCTAGGGGAAGACCAGAACAGATTTTTTTTTTCTCTCTCCCCTCCCCTCCACAGATCTAAACCGGTAACAGTTATGCTCGCCCAATTAATCATTTGCGTGGTAGCCAGCTGATTTGGTGGTGGAATATCGATTAAATATTCCGTTGACTCTAAAGCGAATATAGATATGTTATTTACACGATGCGCTTGAATGGACTTTGTTAAACACTCGCGGCTTCCCACGGACACACGGGCCGACCTCATCGTTCGCGGTCTTCGTGCGACGCAAATTCGTAAAAACAAACGTGAGCGATTGACGCTGGCAACCTCGATCGCCATCCGAGAGAGAAACACACAAATTTGAAAGAAAAAAAAAACCCGGCCGTGTTTCAGCGAAGGTCAGAAGCAAGTAAGCAAGCGTGTGTGTGTGTGCGTGTGCGTTCAACCGAATTAACGGAACGTATTCATCAACGCCACGATCGAAGGCAGTAGCCGGGGCATAGTGCCCGAAGCTAATGACTACAACAATGATGATGACGATGATGATGCAGACACACACAGAGAGAGAGAAAACGAGACGACTTCTTAGCATTTCAAGAGCACGCACGCACTGAACAACTGCCGGTGATGAATGTAAATGTGTGTAGGGTTGTTGTTTATTGTTGTTAGTTTGTTGTTGATGTTACGAAGTGAATGACTCGGTCAAGAGCGTGGTGTCGTATCGGTTTTGTTTGGTAGCTTCACGCAAATTTTCACGCATCGTGCCTTACCTTGGACAGCGACCTGCAGAGCGAAACGCGTTTCTCTCTCCCCGCTTTGTCCCCCCGCGGCTCCCGTTACACGTGGGGAGGGGTGGGGGGGGAAACCTTTGCCGCGGTGACGTCACGTCCGGCCGTAGGTCACGTGGTCACAGTGTGGAATGCGGCTTCGGGTTACCGTCGGGCACGCTGACGTCACGTCCGGTTTGTGAGTTCGCGGGAAAATTGGGGGGGAGTAGGTGGGGGGGGTTACTATCGGGCGTTGCTGCGTCACGTCCGGTAAGTTCAACCGTTGGGGGGGGTTACTGTCGGGCGTTGTTGCGTCACGTCCGGTAAGTTCAACCGTTGGGGGGGGGGGGGTGTTACTAACGGTCGTTGTTGCGTCACGTCCGGTTAGTTCACTCGTTGGTTCGGCTACTGTCGGTCGTTGTTGCGTCACGTCCGGTAAGTTCAACCGTTGGCGGGTGTTACTAACGGTCGTTTGTGCGTCACGTCCGGTAAGTTCACCCGATGGGGAGTGTTACTGTCGGTCGTTGCTGCGTCACGTCCGGTAAGTTCACCCGTTGGCGAGGGTTACTGTCGGTCGTTGCTACGTCACGTCCGGTAAGTTCACCCGTCCTCGTCACGCGACTTCCGGTTGCGTTCACCTGGTCCAGTCGAGGGGGGTAACTGGCATCCGAATCGTAAAATAAAACAACTCTCAACACTTTCTTTATATTCTTATTCTTGGTTCTTTCGGTAAAGTCACGCAGATGGGAAATAATAAAATTATAAAAATATAAAAAAAATTCTCACGACGTTTCGACTGCAACACAAGCAATCATCATCAGGTGTGAAATCCACAGCAAGAAAATTTGAAAAAAATTAACCCGTAAAAACAAAGTTTTTCACTATAAATCCTTTATATGCGTGGCCTTGGTTTTATTTTATTATTCATTTCTGTTTTTCTTGAGTAAGAGTTTCATTTTTATCACATTGGTATTTTAATTAAATATGAAAAAAAAATTTTCCTAAAAAGTGGAAAATTTTGGAAACATTTTTTCACGAACATTAATTGTCACGCACAACGAGTCTGTGTGCAAAATGTCAGCTCGATTGGATCACGGGAAGTGGGTTAAAAAACGACCGAAAGATTTGCACGGTCGTAAGCGCGCAAGCAAGTGAACTTAATATAAAGGATTTAAAAAGTGGCGTTTTTTTCACTTAATTTATGTTTTTCAAGACTCTGCACTACTAATCAGACGCTGTCTTTCCGACAGCGCTGTTCTTCACCTGAGGACGGCTGCTTGCGTTGTGGCCGAAACGTCGTGAGAATTGTATTTTGTTATGTTTTATTTTATTATTTTGTTATTTCCCTTCTACGTGATGACTTTACCGAAAGAACCAAGAAGAGGTTTTAATATTGTTAGTTTTTGTTGTTTAACTTAATGACCCCAGTGCCCCCTACTGGACATCTGCGAAAAAGAGCTTCGAAGATCATCGGATTTATTAAATCCTTTATATTAAGTTCACTTGCTTGCTTGCTTAGGACCGTGCAAATCTTTCGGTCGTTTTTTAACCCACTTCCCGTGATCCAATCGAGCTGACATTTTGCACACAGACTCGTTGTGTGTGACAATTAATGTTCGTGAAAAAAAATTCCAAAATTTTACACTGTTTAGGGAAAACAAATTAAATATTTAATTACCAATTGTTTAATACTGCAGACAATCATCTGACCCATAGGTGGCAGCCATCTCAAGCCAGAGGACGAGAGGACTCTAGCCGCCACGCATATAAAGGATTTAGAGTGAAAAACTTTGTTTTTACGGGTTATACTTATTTTTTCTTTTTTCTCCCCGATTGGA
>NC_083835.1:7284077-7314100 GCF_015708825.2 Lethenteron reissneri
CGTCATAATTATTCTGTAATTTGCGTTCGTGCCGTTCCCTATCACGCAGGCGCTGCGTTTCATAGTCTGGTCGAGTGTGGGGTGTCTTTAATGTGTCTCTACGAGTCTCTGTGGGTCTCTGTGGGTCTCTGTGTATCTCTGTGGGTCTCTGTGTATCTCTGTGGGTCTCTGTGTATCTCTGTGTATCTCTGTGAGTCTGTGTATCTCTGTGGGTCACTGTGTGTCTCTGTGGGTCTCTGTGTATCTCTGTGGGTCACTGTGTGTCTCTGTGGGTCTCTGTGTATCTCTGTGGGTCTCTGTGTGTCTCTGTGGGTCTCTGTGTATCTCTGTGGGTCTCTGTGTATCTCTGTGGGTCACTGTGTGTCTCTGTGGGTCTCTGTGTATCTCTGTGGGGCTCTGTGTGTCTCTGTGGGTCTCTGTGTATCTCTGTGGGTCTCTGTGTATCTCTGTGGGTCTCTGTGTATCTCTGTGGGTCTCTGTGTATCTCTGTGAGTCTTTGTGTATCTCTATGAGTATTTGTGTATCTCTGTGGGTCTCTGCGTATCTCTGTGTGTCTCTGTGTGTCTCTGTGGGTCTCTGTGTGTCTCTGTGGGTCTCTGTGTATCTCTGTGGGTCTCTGTGTATCTCTGTGTATCTCTGTGTGTCTCTGTGTGTCTCTGTGGGTCTCTGTGTATCTCTGTGGGTCTCTGTGTATCTCTGTGGGTCTCTGTGTGTCTCTGTGGGTCTCTGTGTATCTCTGTGGGTCTCTGTGTATCTCTGTGTATCTCTGTGGGTCTCTGTCTATCTCTGTGGGTCTCTGTGTATCTCTGTGGGTCTCTGTGTATCTCTGTGGGTCTCTGTGTATCTCTGTGGGTCTCTATGTATCTCTATGGGTCTCTTTGGGTCTCTGTGTATCTCTGTGGGTCTCTGTGTATCTCTGTGTGTCTCTGTGGGTCTCTGTGTATCTCTGTGTATCTCTGTGTGTCTCTGTGTATCTCTGTGGGTCTCTGTCTATCTCTGTGGGTCTCTGTGTATCTCTGCGGGTCTCTGTGTATCTCTGTGTGTCTCTGTGTATCTCTGTGGGTCTCTATGTATCTCTGTGGGTGTCTGTATATCTTTGTGGGTCTCTGTGTCTCTGTGTATCTCTATGGGTCTCTGTGTATCTCTGCGGGTCTCTGTGTATCTCTGTGTGCCTCTGTGTATTTCTATGGGTCTCTGTGTATCTCTGTGTGTCTCTGTGTATCTCTATGGGTGTCTGTGTATCTCTGTGGGTCTCTGTGTATCTCTGTGGGTCTCTGTGTATCTCTGTGGGTCTCTGCGTATCTGTGGGTCTCTGTGTATCTCCGTGGGTCTCTGTGTATCTCTGTGGGTCTCTGTGTGTCTCTCTGTGGGTGTCTGTGTATCTCTATGGGTCTCTGTGTATCTCTATGGGTCTCTGTGTGTCTCTCCGTGGGTCTCTGTGTATCTCTATGGGTCTCTGTGTATCTCTATGGGTCTCTGTGTATCTCTGTGAGTCTCTGTATCTCTGTGGGTCTCTGTGTATCTCTGTGGGTCTCTGTGTATCTCTGTGGGTCTCTGTGGGTCTCTGTGTATCTCTGTGGGTCTCTGTGTATCTCTGTGGGTCTCTGTGGGTCTCTGTGTATCTCTGTGAGTCTCTGTGTATCTCTGTGGGTCTCTGTGTATCTCTGTGGGTCTCTGTGTATCTCTGTGAGTCTCTGTGTATCTCTGTGGGTCTCTGTGTATCTCTGTGGGTCTCTGTGTATCTCTGTGGGTCTCTATGGGTCTCTGTGTATCTCTGTGAGTCTCTGTGTATCTCTGTGGGTCTCTGTGTATCTCTGTGGGTCTCTGTGTATCTCTGTGGGTCTCTGTGTATCTCTGTGGGTCTCTATGGGTCTCTGTGTATCTCTTTGAGTCTCTGTGTATCTCTGTGGGTCTCTGTGTATCTCTGTGGGTCTCTGTGTATCTCTGTGGGTCACTTTGTATCTCTGTGTGTCTCTGTGTATCTCTGTGTATCTCTGTGGGTCTCTGTGTATCTCTGTGGGTCTCTGTGTATCTCTGTGGGTCTGTATGATTTTACTGTGCGGATTAAAATCTGGAGTGTCTTTCATGTGTCTTCATGAGTATCTGTGTATCTCTGTGGGTCTCTGTGTGTCTCTGTGGGTCTGTATGGTTTTACTATGCGGATTACAATGTGGAGTGTCTTTAATGTGTCTCTATGAGTCTCTGTGGGTCTCTGTGTATCTCTGTGGGTCTCTGTGTATATCTGTGGGTCTCTGTGTATCTCTGTGGGTCTCTATGGTTTTACTGTGCGGATTACAATCTGGAGTGTCTTTAATGTTTTCATGAGTATCTGTGTATCTCTGTGGGTCTCTGTGTGTCTCCATGAGTCTCTATGGTTTTACTGTGCGGATTACAGTGTGGAGTGTCTTTAATGTATCTCTATGAGTATCTGTGTATCTCTGTGGGTCTCTGTGTATCTCTGTGTCTCTGTGTATCTCTGTGAGTCTCTGTATATCTCTATGAGTATCTGTGTATCTCTGTGGGTCTCTGTGTATCTCTGTGGGTCACTGTGTATCTCTGTGGGTCTGTATGGGGTTACTGTGCAGTTCACAGTGTAGAGTGTCTTTAATGTGTATATGAGTCTTTGAGGCCGTCCATAAATGACGTCACGCACCTAGGGGGGGGGGGGGGTTCAGACATTTGTGACGATGTGTGACGAGGGAGGGGGTAGTTTGAGAAATGTGTCAAAATGCGGAACTTTAAATAAATATACACATCACGTTCTACTTAATTAAATAGACTTTTCAATAAATGTTTTCTCCTACAACATCAGAGTGCAGCAGCGCCACATTAAATACGCACTACAATCACAATAGTTTAAAGCGATTTCAACCATGTTTTATTTTTTTTTTGAGAGGGGGGGGCAGAGCTTTGTGACGTCATATTTGAGAAGGGGGGGGGCAGAGCTTTGTGACGTCATATTTGAGAGGGGGGGGCAGAGTTTTGTGACGTCATATTTGAGAGGGGGGGGGGGGCAGAGCTTTGTGACGTCATATTTGAGAGGGGGGGGGTCAAAAATCGTCCAAAATCGCGTGACGTCATTTATGGACGGCCCCTACTTCGGCATAATATGACTTTGAAACCCCCTGCCCACCTCCTACGCATTTCCCTTAAAAATTCAAAAATCCTCTTGATATGCAAATTCTGTTGTCAAGGCGCTCTTCTTGCACCTCCAACCCAGATTAAATAGACGCTACAAGCTGGTGGTGTCTCATTCTGCACCTGAGGACGGCTGCTTGCGTTGTGGCCGAAACGTCGTGAGAATTGTATTTTATTATGTTTTATTTTTATTTTTTTATTACGTAATAAAATGTGTTATTGTGTTTTATTTTTGTTATTTTATTACGTAATAAAATATTTTATTGTGTTGTATTTTTATTATTTTATTATGTTTTATTTATATTATTTTATTACGTAATAAAATATTTTATTATGTTTTATTTTTATTATTTTATTACCCAATAAAATTATTTTATTGTTTTATTTTTATTATTTTATTACGTAATAAAATATGTTATTATGTTTTATTTTTATTATTTTATTACGTAATAAAATATTTATTATGTTTTATATTTATTATTTTATTACATAATAAAATATTTTATTGTGTGTTATTTTTATTATTTTATTATTTCCCTTCTACGTGACGACTTTACCGAAAGAACCCAGAAGATTAATCCTTGCAGTCACGAAAGCTTTCAATCGAAACCCAGGAGGGAGCTATGGGTGTTGAAAGGGGGCATCCTTGATGCTCGCTATAACTATGGCGGGCGCCAGGAGGCAGTAGTGGCTTAGGAGTTAAATTTCGATTTAAAGCTTTCGTGACTGCAGGGATTCATCTTCTTGGTTCTTTCGGTAAAGTCACGTAGAAGGGAAGTAATAAAATAATAAAAATAAAACTAAATAAAATAATTCTCACGACGTTTCGGCCACAACGCAAGCAGCCGTCTTCAGGTGAAACCAGGTCTGTCGAGGCGACAGCGTATGAGTTGGTGTGATACCGCCGTTCTTTAAACTTTTCCTGCAGCCTCGATGCACTTTCAACCCTTCAAGTTCAAGTTCAATTATTAGGTATAGCCCTGTGAGCCATTCGGCTCTTGAATCGGGTGCAACCGCAACAAACAGAAAACAAAAACATGAACAAGAAAACATCTTAAAGTGACTGAGTGCAAACAGAAAATCCAAGAAAAGACAGCAAAATATTGCAGAAAAAGCACCGTACACCAACGCTGTGTGCAAAAATCCCAGTGGGATGCAAGTCAAACAACAACAACAACAACAACCACAAGGCAACTTAGATTAAAGCCATCAGTCTAACTCTGTACTAAAATAAACAAACATGGCCAAACCAAAAAACTTTTCGAAAATCACCAAAATAAAGCCATGAAAGCAATGACACAGTGATCATAGGAACTGTGACCGAATTTTTTGGCTCTCGATCGTGATACAAAACATTGTAATCATGTTGATAAACTACAGAGGGATTTAAAGCTCTCGTGACTGCAGGGATTCATCTTCTTGGTTCCTTCGGTAAAGTCACGTAGAAGGGAAATAATAAAATAAAAAAAATAAAACATAAAATAATTCTCACGACGTTTCGGCCACAACGCAAGCAGCCGTCCTCAGGTGAAGAACAGGTCTGTCGAGGCGACAGCGTCTTTCGGTAAAGTCACGTAGAAGGGAAATAATAAAATAAAAACAATAAAAAACATAATAAAATACAATGACGTCTCATTCAGACGCTGTCTTTCCGACAGACCTGTTCTTCACCTGAGGACGGCTGCTTGCGTTGTGGCCGAAACGTCGTGAGAATTGTATTTGATTTTGTTATATTTTTTACATTTTATTATTTCCCTTCTACGTGACTTTACCGAAAGAACCGAGAAGATGAACTACAGAGGGGTTTCGTGAAACAAAGTAAGTGGTGGCTCACGTTAACCTTGGCTTAATTTTTGTGTTTTCGATGATTTTGACCTTCGAAACAAAAACATCTGCCCGTGTCTCGCACAATCCCAGAAAGGGCATCTCTCACCCCCAGGTTCAGAAGGAGACCCACTGATCTAAACAATGATGGTGATGATATGAAGTTGGAAATTACGTTGTGCATGGCTTCATCTGTTTTCGATGATTTACCTTGGAAATCAAAAATCTGCCCGTGTCTCGCACAATCCCAGAAAGGGCATCTCTCACCCCCAGGTTCAGAAGGAGACCCATTGATCTAAACAATGATGGTGATGATATGAAGTTGGAAATTACGTTGTGCATGGCTTCATCTGTTTTTGATGATTTACCTTGGAAATCAAAAATCTGCCCGTGTCTCGCACAATCCCAGAAAGGGCATCTCGTGCCACAGGGGATGGCGTGATGCACCCCCAGGTTAAGAAGGAGACCCATTGATCTAAACAATGATGGTGATGATATGATGTTGGAACTTAGGTTGCGCGTGGCTTCATGAGTGTTTTCGATGATTCACCTTCTAAACAAAACATCTGCCCGTGTCTCGCACCCGACCCCCCTACTATACCACTACACTACTAGTGTAGTAGTGTAGTGGTATAGTAGTGTACAGTGTAGTGTACTAGTACAGCACTAGTGTATAGTGTAGTGGTATAGTAGTGTATAGTGTAGTGTACTAGTACAGCACTAGTGTATAGTGTAGTGGTATAGTAGTGTATAGTGTAGTGTACTAGTACAGCACTAGTGTATAGTGTAGTGGTATAGTAGTGTATAGTGTAGTGTATATTAGTGTATATTAGTGTATAGTGTAGTGTATAGTGTAGTGTACTAGTACAGCACTAGTGTATAGTGTAGTGTAGTAGTGTACAGTGTAGTGTATATTAGTGTATAACTGTATAGTGTAGTGTACTAGTACAGCACTAGTGTATAGTGTAGTAGTGTAGTGGTATAGTAGTGTACAGTGTAGTGTATATTAGTGTATAGTGTAGTGTACTAGTACAGCACTAGTGTATAGTGTAGTGTAGTAGTGTATTGTTATAGTAGTGTATAGTGTAGTGTATATTAGTGTATAGTGTATTGTACTAGTACAGCACTAGTGTATAGTGTAGTAGTGTAGTGGTATAGTAGTGTATAGTGTAGTGTATATTAGTGTATAGTGTAGTGTAGTAGTATAGTATTGTATAGTGTAGTGTATAGTAGTGTATAGTGTAGTGTACTAGTACAGCTTACCGGTTTTGTTGGAGAGCCAAGCCACAACATTTCCAACATTTACAATGTTGTGGCTTGGCTCTCCAACACACCTCCTCTGTCAGCCAGGGTCTCTGGGGAGGTCTGGACCGTGTACCCAAAGCAGCCATTGCAGCTGCATGAGCCACAGTCCTAAACCTCGCCCATTTTCCCTCGACATCAGGAGGAGTGGGAGACGATACCAACCCCAGCCGCAAGCGATGATGAAATTCTCGCTTGCAATGTTCATCAGCTAGCTAAGACCAGGCCACTAAGGGTTTGAATGGGGTCTGGGTGTACACCCACCACCGGAGTGGAAGAATGGCAGGTGCATCTTACAGATGGCAAGTCGATGGTCAGTGGGCAGATCAGCTCCACGGTAGGTCCTGGTGTCAAGGACATGGGCCCGCATCTGCTGTTCCATCACTATGTAGTCCAGCAGATGTTCTTGCTTGGACCCGGCATGCATCCATTATGTTGTGTGGATGAGCCGATGCCGGAACAGCGTGTTGGTAATTACAAGCCCATGGGCTGCACACAAATCTAGCAGCCTCCTGCCGTTGATACTGAGCTGATCTGGCCCATGCCTTCCAATAACTTCAGACCAGGTGCCAGCATCATGACCAACTCGGGCATTGAAGTCACCTAACAAGATGACTCTGTCCCAAGTGGCCACTTGAGCCAGCACTTGTGACAGGAGGTCATAGAAGGCATCTGACTCATCGGCCTTGCCTGTATCCCTTCACGGATGTTCGTCTTCAGTGGGGGCATAAGTAACCACGACCACCACTCCTCGCCTCTGGTTGATGGGAAGGCGAGCCCAACGTAGCTTGGGGCTTACAGCTTCCCACACCTCACCGCCACGCTCCCACGCCCCCAGAATGTGTTTGCTCAGAAGAAGAGCCACTCCTTGTTGTTTGGCAGTCTCCTGCCCCGAGTAGAGGACTGTCCACCCCTCATGGTGGCAGGAGCCAGAGCCGGTCCACCGGACCTCCTGAATACCACAGAGATCCAGGCGGTACCGGTCCAGTTCCCGACAGAGGAGTGGCAGCCTCTCCTCCGCAGTGAGCGTTCGAACATTCCACGTGGTCACACGAAGTGGTTTTTAGTTGTTTCTGGAGGAGCGCCGAGGGTACGGGATTCAGTCTCCTGGCTCTGCCAAATGGGGTTTGGCCAGGAGACGTCATAGACGCCTGTCCCCCCGGGGCCTCCGGCACAAGCTTATTAATTAAAATTTTCCGTCGTGGTTTATTAGTAATTTATTGAAGGTGGAGGGGTTACCAGCCCCTCGCACCCGTCCAGAGCCTCCATTTGGCCGCTGTGGTGGCTACAAACGCCATGAGGGTAAAAGGCCAATTTAAATTGGCCCTCCCCCCATGGCACTGCCCACCACAGCGTTGCCGCCCGGCACCACGAGGAGGTAGGGGGTTGTTTTTGCCGGACTACATGACACACACAGGCACACGCACATTACACATACACACACAGGCACACACGCATTACACATACACACACAGGCACACACACATTACACATACACACACAGGCACACACACATTACACATACACACACAGGCACACGCACATTACACATACACACACAGGCACACACACATTACACACACAGGCACACACATTACACATACACACACAGGCACACGCACATTACACATACACACACAGGCACACACGCATTACACATACACACACAGGCACACACACATTACACATACACACACAGGCACACACACATTACACATACACACACAGGCACACGCACATTACACATACGCACACAGGCACACACACACACAGGCACACACACATTACACACACAGGCACACACACATTACACATACACACACAGGCACACGCACATTACACATACACACACAGGCACACACACATTACACATACACACACAGGCACACACACATTACACATACACACACAGGCACACACATTACACATACACACACAGGCACACGCACATTACACATACGCACACAGGCACACACACACACACAGGCACACACACACATTACACACACAGGCACACACACATTACACACACACATTACACACACACATTACACACACACATTACACACACACATTACACACACACTTTACACACACACAGACACACTACACACACATTACACACACACATTACCACACACATTACACACACACATTACACACACACACACTACACACACACTACACTTTACACACACACATTACCCACACACACATTACACACACACATACACATTACACACACAACACATTACACACACATACATTAGACACACACACATTACACACACACATTACACACACACTACACACACAAATAACACACTACACACATTACACACACACATTACACACACACACTACACACACATTACACACACATACACACATTACACACACATTACACACACACATTTCACACACACACTACACACACACATCACACACACATATTACACACTACACACATTACACACACACACTACACACACACTACACACACACACTTTACACACACACACACTACACACACACAGACACACACACTACACACACACACTTCACACACACATTACACACACACACATTACACACACACCACACACACACTACACACATCACACACACACTACACACATCACACACACACACTACACACATTACACACACACATTACACACACACACACTACACACACTACACACACACACTACACACATTACACACACACATCACACACACACACATCACACACACATTACACACACACACTACACACACTACACACACACACATTACACACACTACACACACACTACACACATCACACACTACACACATCACACACACTACACACATTACACACACACATTACACACACACACTACACACACTACACACACACACTACACACATTACACACACACATCACACACACATCACACACACACATTACACACACACACTACACACACTACACACACACATTACACACACACACTACACACATCACACACACACTACACACATCACAAACACACACTACACACATTACACACACACATTACACACACACATTACACACACACACTACACACACACTACACACACACACATTACACACACACACTACACACACCACACACACACTACACACATCACACACACACTACACACATCACACACACACTACACACATCCACACACACTACACACATTACACACACACATTACACACACACACTACACACACTACACACACACACTACACACATTACACACACACATCACACACACACATTACACACACACACTACACACACTACACACACACACACATTACACACACACATTACACACACATCACACACACACTACACACACCACACACACACTACACACATCACACACACACTACACACATCACACACACACACTACACACATTACACACACACTACACACACACACTACACACACACACTACACACACACTACACACACACACTACACACATTACACACACACATCACACACACATCACACACACATTACACACACTACACACACACACATTACACACACACACTACACACACACTACACACATCACACACTACACACATCACACACACTACACACATTACACACACACACTACACACACACACATTACACACACTACACACACACACTACACACACACACTACACATTACACACACACACATTACACACACACCAATTACACACACACTACACATACACACACATTACACACTACACACACACAGACACACACACACATTACACACTACACACAGACACACAGACACACACACAGACACACACTACACACACACACTACACACACACACTGCACACACTACACACACACTACACACACACTACACACACTACACACACACTACACACACACACTACACACACTACACACACACACTACACACACTACACACACACTACACACACACACTACACACACTACACACACACACATTACACACACACACTACACACACACACATTACACACACACATTACACACACACACTACACACATCACACACACACTACACACATCACACACTACACACATTACACACACACACATTACACACACACTACACACACTACACACACACACACACTACACACACGCAAACTCCCGGAACACACTCAGCGTGAGTCGCACCAACAACAACAACAAAAAAATATTTAAACACAAATAACTTCACCACCGACACAAGTGATGCTTTCTACAGATGCAAATTGCACTCCGGAATAATTACATTTGAGGGGGAAGGGTGGGAAATAATGAATAATAACAAATAATAAAAATAATAATAATAATAACACGAGCAGCAGCAGTAGCAGCAGCAGCAGGGAGCGGTGCTGCTGCTGCTGCGTTTGGCATCAGAGAGCAGCGATGAGGGTTGCCATGGCGACCGCCAAGTTAAATCACCTTTAGCGAGGGACCAGTTTCAGCAACTCCGCTAACAACGAGCGGTGGTGCAGCGGTTAGCGCTATGAACCTACCTGATGACCATAGTGACGGTGATGATGATGGTGGTGGTGATGGCGGGGAGCGGTGGTGCAGCGGTTAGCGCTATGAACCTACCTGATGACCATAGTGACGGTGACGATGATGATGGTGGTGATGGTGGGGAGCGGTGGTGCAGTGGTTAGCACGCTGCGCTATGAACCTACCTGATGACCATAGTGACGGTGATGGTGATGGTGGGGAGCGGTGGTGCAGCGGTTAGCGCTATGAACCTACCTGATGATGGTGGTGGTGGTGATGGTGGGGAGCGGTGGTGCAGCGGTTAGCGCTATGAACCTACCTGATGACCATAGTGACGGTGATGGTGGGGAGCGGTGGTGCAGCGGTTAGCGCTATGAACCTACCTGATGACCATAGTGACGGTGATGATGGTGGTGGTGGTGGTGATGGTGGGGAGCGGTGGTGCAGCGGTTAGCGCTATGAACCTACCTGATGGTGATGGTGGTGGTGATGGTGGTGGTGGTGGTGATGGTGGGGAGCGGTGGTGCAGCGGTTAGCGCTATGAACCTACCTGATGACCATAGTGACGGTGATGATGGTGATGGTGGGGAGCGGTGGTGCAGCGGTTAGCGCTATGAACCTACCTGGTGACGGTGATGATGATGGTGGTGGTGATGGTGGGAGCGGTGGTGCAGCGGTTAGCGCTATGAACCTACCTGATGACCATAGTGACGGTGACGATGATGATGGTGGTGATGGTGGGGAGCGGTGGTGCAGTGGTTAGCACGCTGCGCTATGAACCTACCTGATGACCATAGTGACGGTGATGGTGATGGTGGGGAGCGGTGGTGCAGCGGTTAGCGCTATGAACCTACCTGATGATGGTGGTGGTGGTGATGGTGGGGAGCGGTGGTGCAGCGGTTAGCGCTATGAACCTACCTGATGACCATAGTGACGGTGATGGTGGGGAGCGGTGGTGCAGCGGTTAGCGCTATGAACCTACCTGATGACCATAGTGACGGTGATGATGGTGGTGGTGGTGGTGATGGTGGGGAGCGGTGGTGCAGCGGTTAGCGCTATGAACCTACCTGATGGTGATGGTGGTGGTGATGGTGGTGGTGGTGGTGATGGTGGGGAGCGGTGGTGCAGCGGTTAGCGCTATGAACCTACCTGATGACCATAGTGACGGTGATGATGGTGATGGTGGGGAGCGGTGGTGCAGCGGTTAGCGCTATGAACCTACCTGGTGACGGTGATGATGATGGTGGTGGTGATGGTGGGAGCGGTGGTGCAGCGGTTAGCGCTATGAACCGACCTGATGACGATACTGACGGTGATGATGGTGGTGGTGGTGATGGTGGGGAGCGGTGGTGCAGCGGTTAGCGCTATGAACCTACCTGATGATGGTGGTGGTGGTGATGGTGGGGAGCGGTGGTGCAGCGGTTAGCGCTATGAACCTACCTGATGACCATAGTGACGGTGATGATGATGGTGGTGATGGTGGGGAGCGGTGGTGCAGCGGTTAGCGCTATGAACCTACCTGATGACCATAGTAACGGTGATGATGATGGTGGTGGTGATGGCGGGGAGCGGTGGTGCAGCGGTTAGCGCTACGCTGCGCTGTGAACCTGGCGACCCGGGTTCGATTCCCGGCCAACACCAGTGACGATTATTTGAACCGGTCCCGGGCCTCCCCTAGGTCGACTCAGCCTCAAATGAGTACCTGGTGCGGTGTGTAATCATCGCCACTGGGGAGACAAAGGCGGTCGGGCGTGGTGCTGGCCACCCACCCCCTCGTGTACCGTTCCGGCCTTCATAGGTGCTCGCTAACAGCACTTGCCCCTAAAGTCTGGTAAGGCTATACGGGGGATCTTTATCTTTGTGTGTGTAACTGTGTGTGTGGAGCGGTGGTGCAGCGGTTAGCGCTACGCTGCGCTACGAACCTGGCGACCCAGGTTCGATTCCCGCTCACGGCCAACACCAGTGACGATTATCTGAACCGGTCCCGGGCCTCCCCTAGGTCGACTCAGCCTCAAACAAGCTCCTGGTGCGGTGTGTAGTAAACATCGCCACTGGGGAGACAAAGGCGGCCGGGCGTGGTGCTGGCCACCCACCCCCTCGTGTGCCTCAGTGCCGGTAGCCTTCATAGGTGATGCAAGCTTACAGCACTTGCCCCAATAGTCTGTTCAAGGCTATACGGGGGATCTTTGTCTTTGTTGCTACGTGAGTTTTCGTGTGGCTGTCATGATGGTCGAGTGATGATGACCATCATCATGCTGCTGATGATTAACGTGGTGATGATGACTATGGTAATCATGATGATGATGATCACCCTGTAATCATGATGATGATGATGATCACCCTGTAATCATGATGATGATGATGATGACTATGGTAATCATGATGATGATGATGATGATCACCCTGTAATCATGATGATGATGATGATCACCCTGTAATCATGATGATATGATGATCACTCTGGTAATCATGATGATGATGATGATCACTCTGTAATCATGATGATGATGATCACTCTGTAATCATGATGATGATGATGATCACTCTGTAATCATGATGATGATGATGATCACCACCCTGTAATCATGATGATGATGATCACTCTGGTAATCATGATGATGATGATGATCACTCTGTAATCATGATGATGAGATGATGATCACCCTGTAATCATGATGATGATGATGATCACTCTGTAATCATGATGATGATGATGATCACCTGGTAATCATGATGATGATGATGATACCTGTAATCATGATGATGATGATGATGACTCTGTAATCATGATGATGATGATGATCGACCTGTAATCATGATGATGATGATCACTCTGTAATCATGATGATGATTCCTTGATATGATGATCACTCTGTAATCATGATGATGATGATGATCACTCTGGTAATCATGATGATGATGATGATCACTCTGTAATCATGATGATGATGATGATCACCTGGTAATCATGATGATGATGATGATCACACTGTAATCATGATGATGATGGTGATCACCCTGTAATCATGATGATGATGATGATCACCTGGTAATCATGATGATGATGATGATGATCACTCTGGTAATCATGATGATGATGATGATCACCCTGTAATCATGATGATGATGATGATCACCCTGTAATCATGATGATGATGATGATCACTCTGTAATCATGATGATGATGATGATCACCTGGTAATCATGATGATGATGATGATGATCACTCTGGTAATCATGATGATGATGATGATCACCTGGTAATCATGATGATGATGATGATCACCCTGTAATCATGATGATGATGGTGATCACCCTGTAATCATGATGATGATGATCATCCTGGTAATCATGATGATGATGATGATCACCCTGTAATCATGATGATGATGATGATCACCTTGTAATCATGATGATGATGATGATCACCCTGTAATCATGATGATGATGATGATCACTCTGTAATCATGATGATGATGGTGATCACTCTGGCAATCATGATGATGATGATGATCACTCTGTAATCATGATGATGATGGTGATCACTCTGGTAATCATGATGATGATGATGATCACTCTGTAATCATGATGATGATGCTGATCACTCTGTAATCATGATGATGGTGATGATCACCCTGTAATCATGATGATGATGATGATCACCCTGTAATCATGATGATGATGATGATCACTCTGTTAATCATCATGATGATGATGATCACTTTGTAATCATGATGATGATGATCACTCTGTAATCATGATGATGATGATGATTACTCTGTAATCATGATGATGATGATGATCACTCTGTAATCATGATGATGATGATGATCACCCTGTAATCATGATGATGATGATGATCACTCTGGTAATCATGATGATGATGATGATCACTCTGGCAATCATGATGATGATGATGATCACTCTGGAAATTATGATGATGATGATGATCACCCTGTAATCATGATGATGATGATGATCACTCTGTAATCATGATGATGATGATGATCACTCTGGTAATCATGATGATGATCACCTGGTAATCATGATGATGGTGATGATCACTCTGTAATCATGATGATGATGATGATCACCTGGTAATCATGATGATGATGATCACCCGGTAATCATGATGATGATGGTGATCACCTGTAATCATGATGATGATCACCCTGTAATCATGATGATGATGGTGATCACCCTGTAATCATGATGATGATGATGATCACCTGGTAATCATGATGATGATGATGATCACTCTGGTAATCATGATGATGATGATGATGATCACCCTGTAATCATGATGATGATGATGATCACTCTGTAATCATGATGATGATGATGATCACCTGGTAATCATGATGATGATGATGATAACTCTGGTAATCATGATGATGATGATGATCACCTGGTAATCATGATGATGATGATGATCACCCTGTAATCATGATGATGATGGTGATCACCCTGTAATCATGATGATGATGATGATCATCCTGGTAATCATGATGATGATGATGATCACCCTGTAATCATGATGATGATGATGATCACCCTGTAATCATGATGATGATGATGATCACCCTGTAATCATGATGATGATGATGATCACTCTGTAATCATGATGATGATGGTGATCACTCTGGCAATCATGATGATGATGATGATCACTCTGTAATCATGATGATGATGGTGATCACTCTGGTAATCATGATGATGATGATCACTCTGTAATCATGATGATGATGATGCTCACTCTGTAATCATGATGATGATGATGATCACTCTGTAATCATGATGATGATGATGATCACTCTGGTAATCATGATGATGATGATCACTCTGTAATCATGATGATGATGATGATCACTCTGTAATCATGATGATGGTGATGATCACCCTGTAATCATGATGATGATGATGATCACCCTGTAATCATGATGATGATGATGATCACTCTGTTAATCATCATGATAATGATGATCACTCTGTAATCATGATGATGATGATCACTCTGTAATCATGATGATGATGATGATTACTCTGTAATCATGATGATGATGATGATCACTCTGTAATCATGATGATGATGATGATCACCCTGTAATCATGATGATGATGATGATCACTCTGGTAATCATGATGATGATGATGATCACTCTGGCAATCATGATGATGATGATGATCACTCTGGCATTCATGATGATGATGATGATCACCGTGTAATCATGATGATGATGATGATCACTCTGTAATCATGATGATGATGATGATCACTCTGGTAATCATGATGATGATCACCTGGTAATCATGATGATGGTGATGATCACTCTGTAATCATGATGATGATGATGATCACCTGGTAATCATGATGATGATGATGATCACCCGGTAATCATGATGATGATGGTGATCACCCTGTAATCATGATGATGATGATGATCACCCTGTAATCATGATGATGATGATGATCATCCTGGTAATCATGATGATGATGATGATCACCTGGTAATCATGATGATGATGATGATCACCTGGTAATCATGATGATGGTGATGATCACTCTGTAATCATGATGATGATGATGATCACTCTGTAATCATGATGATGATGATGATCATCCTGGTAATCATGATGATGATGATGATCACCCTGTAATCATGATGATGATGATGATCACCCTGTAATCATGATGATGATCACCCTGTAATCATGATGATGATAATGATCACTCTGGTAATCATGATGATGATGATGATCACTCTGTAATCATGATGATGATGATGATCACTCTGTAATCATGATGATGATGAAGATCACTCTGTAATCATGATGATGATGATGATCACTCTGGTAATCATGATGATGATGATGATCACCCTGTAATCATGATGATGATGATGATCACTCTGGTAATCATGATGATGATGATGATCACTCTGTAATCATGATGATGATGATCACTCTGTAATCATGATGATGATGATCACTCTGTAATCATGATGATGATGAAGATCACCCTGTAATCATGATGATGATGATGATCACTCTGGTAATCATGATGATGATGATGATCACTCTGTAATCATGATGATGATGATGATCACTCTGTAATCATGATGATGATGATGATCACCCTGTAATCATGATGATGATGAAGATCACTCTGTAATCATGATGATGATGATGATGATCACCCTGTAATCATGATGATGATGAAGATCACTCTGTAATCATGATGATGATGATGATCACCCTGTAATCATGATGATGATGATGATCACTCTGTAATCATGATGATGATGATGATCACTCTGGTAATCATGATGATGATGATGATCACCTGGTAATCATGATGATGATGATGATCACCCTGTAATCATGATGATGATGATGAAGATCATCCTGGTAATCATGATGATGATTATTTTCAACGCGGGTGGTCAACTTTCTTCACTCCCAGCTGTTTCACACACAAAGGTCACCCGTGTAGCCTGACCAGACTCTAGGGGCAAGTGCTGTTAGCGAGTAGCACCACCACGCCCGGTCGCCTTTGTCTCCCCAGTGGCGATGTTTACTACGCACCGCACCAGGTACTCATTTTAGGCCGAGTCGACCTAGGAAAGGCCCAGGACCGGTTCAGATAATCGCCGTGAGCTGGAATCGTTCTCGAGTCGCCAGGTTCGTAGCGCAGAGTTGCGCTAACCACTGCGCCACCGCTCCTCCCTCCCCCCCCACCACACTCACACCGCCCAACAAACACGGCACGCGTTTAATTAAAGTTTGCAATAATTAACTTCGCGTTTTTTTATTTTTTTATTGTTATTTCTACTCAAATGTTTCATGCCTCTCATTTAGCAGTAAATGTCAAGATTCACCCGCAGAAAATTTATTTCGTAAAAAATTATCCTCATAATTATCAACGTGTAAAAAAATATACTACGTTTATTATTAAATAAACACTAACTCTTTAATTACCCCCTCGCCCCCCCCCCCTCTTAACTAATAGTTTCTGAGCATTAAGTTAGTTTCGGAAGATGGCAAGAGCAGAAATAACTTTAACAAATCATAACAAAGGTGCCCCGTATAGCCTTCACAGAATGTTGGGGCAAGGGCCGTTAGCGAGCAGTGGCGATGAAGGCCGCTGCCGCACACGAGGGGGTGGGGGGCCAGCACCACGCCCCCCCCCACCCCACTGACACAATCACTCACTCACCTACTCACTCATCCACTCACTCACCTACTCACCCACCTACTCACCCACCTACTCACTCACCTACTCACCCACCCACTCACCCACCTACTCACTTATCCACTCAATCACTCACCTACTCACCCACCTACTCACTCATCCACTCAATCACTCACCTACTCACCCACCTACTCACTCACCTACTCACTCACTCACTCACCTACTCACCCACTCACCTACTCACCTACTCACCTACTCACCCACCTACTCACTCACCTACTCACTCATCCACTCAATCACTCACCTACTCACTCACCCCACTGACACAATCACTCACTCACCTATTCACCTACTCACCCACCTACTCACTCACCTACTCACTCACCTACTCACTCATCCACTCAATCACTCAATCACTCACTCACCTACTCACTCACCTACTCACCCACCCACTCACTCACCTACTCACACAATCACTCACCCACTCACCTACTCACTCACCTACTCACTCATCCACTCATCCACTCACTCACCTACTCACTCATCCATTCACCCACTCACTCACCTACTCACTCATCCCACTCACTCATCCACTCCCACAATCACTCACCTACTCACTTATCCACTCACCGACTCATACAATCACTCAACTACTCACCCCACTCACACAATCACTCACCTATTCACTCACCCACTCACCCACTCACCTACTCACTCACCAACTCACCCACTCACACAATCGTCAGCCTCCCTTAGAAGTTCACTTACCCACTCACTGACCTACTCACTCATCCACTCACCCCACTCCCACAATCACTCACCTACTCACTCATCCACTCACAAACTCACTCACCCACTCACCCACTCACTCACCTACTCACCCACTCACACAATCGCCACCCTACCTCAGCAGTTCGATTGGAACGTCAATATTAGCCAGCCACTCACAGGGGTTGGCCAATTCATCCAATTCGGGTGCCACGGTGGCTAGGAGATGTTACTACCTCGCCTGGTGTACAGGAGGTCGTGGGTCCGATTCTGACCCTGACACCTGCTGCTGTATATTTGGAGTTTGCGTGTCTTTCTCTCTCATCATCATCATCATCACGGTGGCTAGGAGATGTTAACTACCTCGCCTGGTGTACAGGAGGTCGTGGGTTCGATTCCGACCCTGACGCCTGCTGTTTATTTGGAGTTTGCGTGTCTCTTTCTCTCATCATCATCATCACGGTGGCTCGGAGATGTTGACTACCTCGCCTGATATACAGAAGGTCGTGGGTTCGATTCTGACCCTGACGCCTGCTGCTGTATATTTGGAGTTTGTGTGTGTTTCTCTCTCCGTGGTCGCTTGGAATTACGTTCTTACAAAGATTGCGAAATTAGAAGTTAAGTGTGAAACAAACAAGCACAGCAAACCCTCGCCGTAGAGGTGGTTCAAACTAGATTTGAAGCTTTCGTGACTGCACGAATTACTCTTTGGAATATCCTCTTGATATGCAAATTCTTTTGTCAAGGCGCTCTTCCCCCTCCAACCCAGCTTAAATATACGCTGCCAAGCCTGGTGGTGTTTCATTCTGACGCTGTCTTCCCGACAGACCTGTTCTTCACCTGAGGACGGCTGCTTGGGTTGTGGCAGAAACGTCGTGAGAATTATTTTATTATGTTTTATTTTTATTATTTTATTATTTCCCTTCTACGTGACTTTACCGAAAGAACCAAGAAGATGAATCCCTGCAGTCACGAAAGCTTTAAATCGAAAAGGTTTATTTTTATTATTTTATTATTTCCCTTCTACGTGACTTTACCGAAAGAACCAAAAAGATGAATCCCTGCAGTCACGAAAGCTTTAAATCGAAATTTATACTCTTTGGTTCTTTCGGTAAAGTCTCGTAGAAAGAAAAAACGTAATCGACCAGGTGGGATGTTGACTGTTGTGTTTGCCGACTCTCTGTGTTGTATTGCATGATATTTCCAAGTTTACAATGTTTGTTTTCTCATTCATTTGTAGCTGATGATGGTTGCTTGCGTTGCAATCGAAACGGCGTATTATATTATTATTTCATTACATTTATTTCTACGTGACCTTACCAAAAGAGCCAAAAAGTAATGCCACTGGTTCTTCGTGTTCTGCAGATAATGTAGTTACTACACCACTGATAATGTAGTTACTACATCACTGATAATGTAGTTACTACATCACTGATAATGTAGTTACTACACCACTGATAATGTAGCTACTACACCACCGATAGTGTAGTTACTACACCACTGATAATGTAGCTACTACACCACCGATAGTGTAGTTACTACACCACTGATAATGTAGTCACTACACCACTGATAATGTAGTTACTACACCACTGATAATGTAGTTACTACACCAGACATTGGGATCCGGGCTTGGCGCTTTCTCTGAGCTCGCTGGAACACATCATCCGTCAGCCAGGGAGGGTCTCTCAGGAGGTCTGGACCCGGGTTAACCCAATGCAGCCATAGCAGCCGCATTACGCCACAGTCCTGAAACTCACTCGTTTTTTCCCTTCGGAATCAGGAGGAGGAGTTTCAAGTTTCATTGATTAGGTGTAGCCCTGTGAGCCACTCGGCTCTTGAATCGGGTGCAACAGCAACAAACAAAAAAACAAAAACATGAACAAGAAAACATCTTAAAGTGAATATGTGACTGAGTGCAAACAGAAAATCCAAGAAAAGACAGCAAAATATTGCAGAAAAAGCACCGTACACCAACGCTGTGTGCAAAAATCCCAGTGGGATGCAAGTCAAACAACAACAACAACCACCACAAGACAACTTAGATTAAGGCCATCAGTCTAACTCTGTACTACAACAACACAAATATGGCCAAACGGAAAAACTTTTCAAAAATCACCAAAATAAAGCCATAAAAGTCAAACAACAACAACCACAAGACAACTTAGATTAAGGCCTATCAGTCTAACTCTGTACTACAACAACACAAATATGGCTAAACGGAAAAACTTTTCAAAAATCACCAAAATAAAGCCATAAAAGCAATGAAACAGGAGGGGAGGGGTGGTGGGCACGATGCCACCCCGAGCTGCAATCGATAATGAAATTCTCGCTTGGCAATTTTCATCGGCTCACAGAGATCAGAGACTCCCTCAGCTGCAAGAACGGCAGGCACATCTTACAATGTACCAGAGGGCAGATTAGCTTCCACGGTTAGCTCCTGGTGCCATGGATACGTTTGAGACACGCATTCGTACACAAAGACACGGGCACATTTAGGCAAACACATTTAGACACGAAGGCAAATATTCTCCGTGTAGCTTTAACAAACTGTAGGGGCAAGTGCACGCACGGGGAGTCCTCGGGTTACGAACCGAATCTGTTCCTGGGACCAGTTCGTAAGTTGGGAGGTTCGTAAGTCGGAACACAACAATGCACCGATTTGAAATTTGACTTACGAACGGACTTACGAATGTCTTCTTGGTTCTTTCGGTAAAGTCACGTAGAAGGGAAGTAATAAAATAATAGAAATAAAACATAATAAAATAATTCTAAACGACGTTTCGGCCACAACGCAAGCAGCCGTCCTCAGGTGAAGAACAGGTCTGTCGAGAAGAAACGTCTTGAGAATTATTTTATTATGTTTTATTTTTATTATTTTATTATTTCCCTTCTACGTGACTTTACCGAAAGAACCAAGAAGATGAATCCCTGCAGTCACGAAAGCTTTAAATCGAAATGTTTATCTTTGTCATCGGTGCTGCTGCTACTCGCTAGCAGCACTTGCCCCTACCAGTCTGTTGAAGGCTACATGGAGAATTTTTCGAATGTCTTCTTGGTTCTTTCGGTAAAGTCACGTAGAAGGGAAGTAATAAAATAATAAAAATAAAACATAAGAAAATAATTCTCACGACGTTTCGGCTACAACGCAAGCAGCCGTCTTCAGGTGAAGAATGAGACACTGCCAAGCTTGGAGCTTATATTTAAGCTGGGTTGGAGGTGGAAGAAGAAGAGCACCTTAACAAAAAGAATGTGCATATCAAGAGGAATTTAGCATATTCATGGGGAATGCGTAGGAGGTGGGCGGGGGGGTTTCAAAGTCATATTATGCCCATGCATTATGCAGGATCAGCAGCACCAAAGGGAGGGGGCAGGGGGTAGCATTAACAAAGGGAAGGAATGTTAACAGTATGTAGAAGCAATGAAACATGTCAATGGGAGAGCGGTGGTAGGCGACCCGCAGCGGAGCAAATAATGCATTCCCTGTGGATCGAAATTTACACCTTACGAATGGTTTGTAAGTAAGTGCATAAGTCGGAACACAACAATGCACCGATTAGAAATTCGACTTACGAACCACCTTACGAATGGTTTGTAAGTAAGTTCATAAGTCGGAACACAACAATGCACCGATTTGTAATTTGACTTAAGAACGGACTTACGAATGGTTTGTAAGTAAGTTCATAAGTCGGAACACAACAATGCACCGGTTCGAATTTCGACTTACGAACGGACTTTACGAATGGTTTGTAAGTAAGTGCATAAGTCGGAACACAACAATGCACCGATTCGTAATTCGACGTACGAACCACCTTACGAATGGTTTGTAAGTAAGTTCATAAGTCGGAACACAACAATGCACCGGTTCGAATTTCGACTTACGAACGGACTTTACGAATGGTTTGTAAGTAAGTGCATAAGTCGGAACACAACAATGCACCGATTCGTAATCCGACTTACGAGCGGACTTACGAATGGTTTGTAAGTAAGTTCATAAGTCGGAACACAACAATGCACCGATTCGTATTTCGACTTACGAACGGACTTACGAATGGTTTGTAAGTAAGTTCATAAGTCGGAACACAAAAATGCACCGATTTGTAATTCGACGTACAAACCACCTTACGAATGGTTTGTAAGTGAGTTCATAAGTCGGAACACAACAATGCACCGGTTCGAATTTCGACTTACGAACGGACTTACGAATGGTTTGTAAGTAAGTTCATAAGTCGGAACACAACAATGCACCGATTCGTAATTCGACTTACGAACGGACTTACGAATGGTTTGTAAGTAAGTGCATAAGTCGGAACACAACTATGCATTGATTCGTAATTCCACTTACGAACGGACTTACGAATGGTTTGTCAGTAAGTTCATAAGTCGGAACACAACAATGCACCGATTCGAATTTCGACTTACGAACGGACTTACGAATGGTTTGTAAGTAAGTTCGTAAGTCGGAACACAACAATGCACCGATTTGTAATTTGACTTACGAACGGACTTACGAATGGTTTGTAAGTAAGTTCATAAGTCGGAACACAACAATGCACCGATTCGAATTTCGACTTACGAACGGACTTACGAATGGTTTGTCAGTAAGTTCATAAGTCGGAACACAACAATGCACCGATTTGTAATTTGACTTACGAACGGACTTACGAATGGTTTGTAAGTAAGTTCATAAGTCAGAACACAACAATGCACCGATTCGTAATTCGACTTACGAACGGACTTACGAATGGTTTGTAAGTGAGTTCATAAGTCAGAACACAACAATGCACCGATTCGAAATTAGACTTACGAACGGACTTACGAATGGTTCGTAAGTAAGTGCATAAGTCGGAACACAACTATGCATTGATTCGTAATTCCACTTACGAACGGACTTACGAATGGTTTGTCAGTAAGTTCATAAGTCGGAACACAACAATGCACCGATTCGAATTTCGACTTACGAACGGACTTACGAATGGTTTGTAAGTAAGTTCGTAAGTCGGAACACAACAATGCACCGATTTGTAATTCGACCTACGAACGGACTTACGAATGGTTTGTCAGTAAGTTCATAAGTCGGAACACAACAATGCACCGATTTGTAATTTGACCTACGAACGGTCTTACGAATGGTTTGTAAGTAAGTTCATAAGTCGGAACACAACAATGCACAGATTCGAATTTCGACTTACGAACGGACTTACAAATGGTTAGTAAGTAAGTTCACAAGTCGGAACACAACAACGCGCTGCATTTAAATGTCCATACGGTTGGTGTTATGAAATGCGTTACGGTTCAACAAAAAGGGCGGCGTTGTTAAACCCGTAATTAAGAAAAAAACATTGCACATTTGCACGTATCACTCTAACAAAAATGCTGTGCAGTAAATAAAACATTAAATAAAGTTACGTGAATAGGAGAGAAATGAAAGCTGGTTTTATGTTCGCTTAGCTTGAGTCCCTGATGCGAGCTTAGAGGGCCAATGAGTCATCACAATTGCACGCAAAGACAAAGATCCCCCGTATAGCCTCAACAGACTGTCGGGGCAAGTGCTGTTAGTGAGCAGCGCCTATGAAGGCCGGCACGGCACACGAGGAGGTGGGTGGCCAGCACCACGCCCGGCCGCCTTTGTCTCCGCAGTGCCGATGTTTACTACTCATTTGAGGCTGAGTCGACCTAGGGGAGGCCCATGACCGGTTCAGATAATCGTCACCGGTGTTGGTCGTGAGCGGGAATCGAACTCGGGTCGCCGGGTTCGTAGCGCAGTGTGCTAACCACTGCACCACCGCTCAATACACACACACTCATTTGAGGCTGAGTCTACCTAGGGGAGGCCCGGTCCCGTTCAGATAATCGTCACTGGGTGTTGGTAGCCGTAAACGGGAATCGAACTCGTGATCGCCGGGTTTCGTAGCGCAGCGTATACACACACACGGAAACACACACACACACACACAGACACACACACGTACACACACACACACACGGACACACGGACACACACATACACACACACAGACACACACAACGTACACACACACACCGACACACGGACACACACACACGGACACACACACACGGACACACACAGACACACACACAGACACACACACACAGACACACACACACACAGACACACACACACAGACACACACACACAGACACAGACACACACACACGTACACACACCGACACACGGACACACGGACAACACACACACGGACACACACAGACACACACACAGACACACACAGACACACACACACAGACACACACACAACAGGACACACATACACACAGACACACATACTATACACACACATGGACATACGGACACACACATACACACACACACGGACACACACACGGACACACACACACACGGACACACACACACATACACACACAGGACACACACACACACAGACACACACACACAGACACACACACACGGACACACATACACACACACACGGACACACGGACACACACACACACGGACACACACACACGCACACACGGACACACATACACACACACACGGACACACAGGACACACACACACACAGGACACACACACACACACGGACACACACGACACACACACACACAGACTCACACACACAGACACACACACACGGACACACATACACACACACACGACACACACACACGGACACACGGACACACACAGACTCACACACACAGGACAACACACACGGACACACATACACACACACAGGACACACACACAGACACACACACGGGCACACCTTGATGAGGTCACGTGGTGCTGCCCGTATTGACTAGCGTGCCACGTGCGTCATCCTTATTGCCGACATAAATTCCTCCTGACCAATGAGTTGTGGTTTGCTGGAGTTATTGCCGCTTTAATTAATTTCGGAACTTTTTCCTCTTACACACATCCCCCCCGCCTCCTATACTTTAAAATAATAAAAATAAAAAAAACAGATAATCGTAATTAATCATCTCACAAAATCATTACCGGGTGAGACGGCGCGAATGCACAAACACGTGTACGAGATCACATCAACGTCACGCAACGTCCTAAAGACAAAGATCCCCCGTGTAGCCTCTAACAGACTGTCGGGGCCAAGTGGCAGTAGCAGGGCCGCCTTTGTCTCCCCAGCGGCCGATGTTTGCTACGCACCGCACCGGGTAATCATTTGAGGCTGAGTCGACCTAGGGGAAGCACAGGACCGGTTCGGGATGTTCTTCACCGATGTTGGCCGTGAGCGGGAATCGAACTCGGGTCGCTGGGTTCGTGGCCGCGCCATCGCTCCCCACTCTCACTCACACTCACTCACACTCTCTCATACTCACTCACTCACCTTCTCTCACACTCTCTCACACTCTCCTCACACTCACTCACACTCTCTCCACTCACACTCTCTCACACTCTCTCGTTCTCTCACACTCACTCACACTCACACACTCTCACACTCCACTCTCACTCACCCTCTCTCACACACTCTCACACTCGTTCTCTCTCACTCACTCACACTCTCTCTCACACTCACTCACACTCACTCACACACTCTCTCGTTCTCTCACACTCACTCCACACTCACACACACTCTCACACTCACTCACTCACACACTCTCTCACTCACTCTCTCACACTCGCTCAACACTCACTCACACTCTCTCACACTCACTCACCTCACTCACACACTCTCTCGTTCTCTGCACACTCACTCACGACTCTCACACACTCACACACACTCACTCACACACTCTCTCACTCACTCACTCACACTCTCTCACACTCACTCACACTCACTCACACACTCTCTCGTTCTCTCTCACTCACTCACACTCTCTCACACTCACTCACACTCACTCACACACTCTCTCACTCACCCGTCACTCTCACACGCACTCACACTCTCACACACTCTCTCGTTCTCTCACACTCACTCACCTCTCTCACACCTCACACACACACTCTCTAACACTCACTCACACTCACTCACACTCTCTCACACTCACACACACACTCTCTCACACTCACTCACACTCTCTCGTCCGTCTCTCACACTCACGCACACTCTCTCACTCTCTCTCACACTCACACACACACTCTCTCACACTCACTCACACGCTCTCACACTCACCTCACACTCTCTCACACTCACCGTCACACTCACACACACTCACTCACACTCTCTCACTCTCTCTCACACTACACACAACTCTCTCACACTCACTCACACTCTCTCACACTCACTCACACTCTCTCACTCTCTCTCACAACGCACTCACACTCTCTCACTCTCTCTCACACTCACTCCCTCACATCACAAACTCTCACACACTCTCGCACACTCTCTCACACTCTCTCACACTCTCTCACACACTCTCACACTCTCTCCGTTCTCACTCACACTCTCTCACACTCTCTCACACTCCACTCACCTCTCTCACACTCTCGCACAACTCTCACACACTCTCTCACACTCTCACACACTCTCTCTCACACTCTCTCACACTCTCTCGTCTCACTCACACTCTCGCACACCTCTCACACACGCTCACATCTCTCAGTCTCACTCACACTCTCTCACACACTCTCTCACACGCTCACACACTCTCACACACTCTCACACACATTCTCTCACACTCTCTCTCACACTCTCTCGTTCTCACTCACAGCTCTCCTCACACTCTCTCACACTCACGCGCACACTCCTCTCACACTCCTCTCACCTCTCACATCACTCTCTCACAACCGCCTCACAACACATCTCATCTCACATCTCTCTCACACTCTCTCACACTCTCCTCACACTACCTCTCACACTCACATCAACACTCGCACACATCTCTCACACGCTCACAAACTCTCACACTCTCTCACACTCTCTCACACTCACACCAACTCGCTCACTCTCTCACAACTCTCACCTCTCTCACACACTCTCAAACTCCTCACACACACGCTCTCACACTCTCGCACACGCTCTCACACTCTCTCACTCTCTCTCACAAAAACTCTCACACTCTCGTCACACTCACTCACACTCTCTCTCACACTCTCTCACACTCTCTCACACTCACTCACACTCTCCTCACTCTCTCTCACACTCTCTCACACTCTCTCACACTCTCTCACACTCTCGCACACTCACTCACACCTCTCAACTCTCTCTCACACTCTCACACTCTCTCACACTCTCACACACTCTCTCACACTCTCTCACACTCACTCACACTCTCACACACTCTACTCACACTCTCACACACTCTCTCACACTCTCACACACTCTCTCACACTCTCACAACACTCTCTCACACTCTCACACACTCTCTCACACTCTCTCCACCACTCACTCTCTCACACCTCTCTCACACTCTCACACACTCTCTCACACTCTCACAACACTCTCTCACACTCTCTCGAACGTCTCTCCACTCTCACACACTCTCTCACACTCTCTCACACTCTCTCACACTCTCTCACACACTCTCTCACACTCTCTCACACTCTCTCACACTCTCTCTCACACACTCTCTCACCTCTCTCACACTCTCTACACACTCTCACACCTCTCTCACACTCACTCACACTCCTCTCTCACACTCTCTCACACTCTCTCACACTCTCTCACACTCTCTCACACTCCTCACACTCTCTCACACTCTCTCACACCTCTCTCACACTCTCTCACACTCTCTCACACTCTCTCACACTCTCTCTCACTCTCTCACACTCTCTCTCACTCTCTCTCACACTCTCTCACACACTCTCACACTCTCTCTCACACTCTCTCACACTCTCTCACACTCTCTCACACTCTCTCACACACTCTCACACTCCTCACACTCTCTCACACCTCTCACACTCTCTCACACACTCCACACTCTCTCACACACTCTCACACTCTCTCACACTCTCTCACACTCTCTCACACTCTCTCACACTCTCTCACACTCTCTCACTCTCTCTCACACTCTCTCACACACTCTCACACTCTCTCTCACACTCTCTCACACTCTCTCACACTCTCTCACTCTCTCTCACACTCTCTCACTCTCTCTCACACTCTCTCACACTCTCTCACACTCTCTCACACTCTCTCTCACTCTCTCACTCTCTCTCACACTCTCTCACCACTCCTCTCACACTCCTCTCTCACACGCTCTCTCACACTCTCTCACACTCTCTCTCACACTCTCTCTCACACTCTCTCACACCTCTCACTCGCTCACACAACTCTCACACACTCTCACACTCTCTCTCACACCTCTCTCTCACACTCTTCCCCTCTCGCACACTCTCTCTCACACTCTCACACTCTCTCTCACACCTCTCACACTCTCTCACACTCTCTCTCACACCTCACACTCTCACACTCTCTCTCACCTCTCTCTCACACTCTCTCTCACACTCTCTCTCCACACTGCTCTCTCACACTCTCTCTCACACTCTCTCTCACCACTCTCTCATCACACTCTCTCTCACACTCTCTCTACACCTCTCTCACCCTCTCTCACTCCACTCTCTCTCTCCACACTCTCTCTCACACTCTCTTCACACTCTCTCACTCACACTCTCTCACACTCTCTCTCAACTCTCTCTCACACTCTCTCACACTCTCTCTCACACTCTCTCTCCACACTCTCTCTCACACTCTCTAAACTCTATCCACTCTCTCTCACACTCTCTCTCACACTCTCTCACACACTCTCTCTCCACTCTCTCACACTCTCTCACACACTCTCACACTCTCACACCTCTCTCACACACTCTCTCACACACTCTCTCACACTCTCTCTCACACTTCTCACACACTCTCTCACACTCTCTCACACACTCTCTCACACTCTCTCACACTCTCTCACACTCTCTCACACTCTCACTCACACTCACTCACACACTCTCTCACACTCTCTCTCACACTCTCTCACACACCTCTCACACTCTCTCACACTCTCTCACACACTCTCACACTCTCTCACACTCTCTCACACACTCTCACACTCTCTCACACTCTCTCACACTCTCTCACACTCTCTCACACTCTCTCACACTCTCACACACTCTCCACACTCTCACACTCTCACACTCTCACACTCTCCACACTCTCTCTCACACTCTCTCACACTCTCTCTCACACTCTCACACTCTCTCACACACTCTCACACTCTCTCTCACACTCTTCTCACACCTCTCACACTCTCTCACACTCTCTCTCACACTCTCACACTCTCTCACACACTCTCTCACACTCTC
>NC_083835.1:7314600-7324600 GCF_015708825.2 Lethenteron reissneri
AATGACACGGACATGGCACAGAGATGACACGGAGACACGAAGATGACACGATGACACGGAGATGAGTAAACGTAGACACAAAGATGACACGGAGATGACACGGAGACACGGAGATGACAGAGACACGGAGATGAGTAAACGTAGACACAGAGATGACACGGAGATGACACGGAGACACAGAACACAGATACGTAAACATAGACTTAGAAAGATACGGAGACACGAGCTGAGACACGGAGACCCAGAGAGACCCAGAGAGACCCAGAAGACACAGAGAGACACAGAGAGACACAGACATGGACGTACTACTGAGACATGAACTCTGGCACAGAGACAGAGGAGGGTGGAGCGGGTGAGTGACGGTGAGTGAGCGAGTTAGCGAGTGACCAAGTGAGTGAGCGGTAAGTGAGCGACCAGTGAGCAAGCGGGTGAGTGAGCGGGTGAGTGAACGGGTGAGCGAGCGGGTGAGTGAGCGACCAGGTGAGTGAGCGAGTTAGCGAGTGACCAGGTGAGTGAGCGGGTGAGTGAGCGGGTGAGTGAGCGAGCAGTGAGTGAGCGGGTGAGTGAGCAAGTTAGCGAGTGACCAGGTGAGTGAGCGGGTGATGAGCGGGCGAGTGAGCGAGTGAGCAGGTGAGTGACCAGGTGAGTGAGCGGGTGAGTGAGCGATTAGCGAGTGACAGGTGAGTGAGCGGTGATGAGCGAGTTAGCGAGTGACCAGGTGAGTGAGCGGGTGAGTGAGTTAGTTGCGAGTGACCAGGTGAGTGAGCGGGTGAGTGAGCGGGTGAGTGAGCGAGTTAGCGAGTGACCAGGTTAGCGAGCGGGCGAGTGAGCGGGTGAGTAGCGTGTGAGTGAGCGACCAGTTGAGTGAGCGAGTTATCGAGTGACCAGGTTAGCGAGCGGGTGAGTGAGCGGGTGAGTGAGCGTATGAGTGAGCGACCAGGTGAGTGAGCGAGTTACGAGTGACCAGGTGAGTGAGCGGGTGATGAGCGAGTTAGCGAGTGACCAGGCGATGAGCGGGTGAGTGAGCGAGTTAGCGAGTGACCAGGTGCGCGAGCGGGTGAGTGAGCGACCAGGTGAGTGAGCGGGTTAGTGAGCGGGTGAGGAGCGGTGAGCGAGCGGGTGAGCGAGCGGGTGAGCGGCGGTGAGCGAGCGACCAGTGGTGAGCGAGTGAGTGTGTGAGTGAGTGACCAGTGAGTGAGCGAGTGAGTGAGCGTGTGAGTGAGCGACCAGGTGAGTGAGCGAGTTAGCGAGTGAGCGAGTTAGCGAGCGAGTGAGTGAGTGGGTGAGTGAGCGTGTGAGTGAGCGACCAGGTGAGTGAGCGAGTTAGCGAGTGACCAGGTTAGCGAGCGGCGAGTGAGCGGGCGAGTGAGTTGGCAAGCAGTGAGCGAGCGGCGACTCACACAAAGTGGGTGAGCACGGTGTCACCCATGACGCCCGACAGGATGAGTGCTTCTTGGTGATGTCGTACACCGGCAGCTCCACGCCCACCACGATCGCCGCTCGCTGTGCCGTCTGATGACTCCCTACGCACGCACAAGTGTACACACACACGCACGCACACACGCACAGTGTACACACCACACGCACAAGTGTACACACACACGCACAGTGTACACACGCACGCACACATACACACGCACAGTGTACACACACGCACGCACACACGCACAAGTGTACACACACACACGCACAAGTGTACACACACACACGCACAAGTGTACACACCACGGCACACATACACACGCAACAAGTGTACACACGCACACACACATACACACGCACAAGCGTACACACGCACGCACACATACACACGCACAAGTGTACACACGCACACACACGTACACGTGTACACACTCACGCCCACACGCACAAGTGTACACACACACACACAATCGTACACACGCACGCACACATACACACGCACAAGTGTACACAACGCACGCACAAGCGTACCACGCACGCACGCACACACACACACAAGTGTACACACACACGCACAAGTGTACACACCACACGCACCCACGCACCACACGCACAAGTGTACCACACGCACACACGCACAAGTGTACACACGCACGCACACACACGACACAACGCACGCACACACCACACACGCACACACGCACGCCGCACGCACACACACACGCACACACGCACGCACACACGCACGCACACACCAGACAAAGGTCGCCGTGTAGCCTTCAACAGACTGTTGGGGCAAGTGCCGCTAGCAAGCACACATCCCACGCAGTCACACGTATCGCAAGCGCAGGTACACAAGACAAAGGTCCATAGGTGAGCATGAATCGAACTCTCTGTGTCTCTCCGTGTCTCTCTCTCCGTGTCTCTCCGTGTCTCTCTCTGTGTCTCTCCGTGTCTCTCTCTGTCTCCGTGTCTCTCTCTGTCTCCGTGTCTCTCTCTGTCTCCGTGTCTCTCTCTGTCTCCGTGTCTCTCTCTGCTGTCCCCGTGTCTCTCTCTGTCTCTCTCTGTCTCCGTGCTCTCTCTCTGTCTCTCTGTCTCTCTCTGTCTCCGTGTCTCTCTCTCTGTCTCCGTGTCTCTCTCTGTCCTCCGTGTCTCTCTCTGTCTCCGTGTCTCTCTCTGTCTCCGTGTCTCTCTCTGTCTCCGTGTCTCTCTCTGTCTCCGTGTCTCTCTCTCTCCGTGTCTCCTCTGTCTCCGTGTCTCTCTCTGTCCCCGTGTCTCTCTCTGCTGTCTCCGTGTCTCTCTCTGCTGTCTCCGCTGTGTCCGTGTCTCTCTCTGCTGTCTCCGTGTCTCTCTCTGCTGTCTCCGTGTCTCTCTCTGTCTCCGGTCTCTCTCTGTCTCCGTGTCTCTCTCTCTCTCCGTGTCTCTCTCTCTGTCTCCGTGTCTCTCTCTGTCTCCGTGTCTCTCTCTCTCTCCGTGTCTCTCTCTGTCTCCGTGTCTCTCTCTGTCTCCGTGTCTCTCTCTGTCTCCGTGTCTCTCTCTGTCTCCGTGTCTCTCTCTGTCTCCGTGTCTCTCTCTGTCTCCGTGTCTCTCTCTGTCTCCGTGTCTCTCTCTGTCTCCGTGTCTCTCTCTCCGCGTGTCTCTCTCTCCCCGTGTCTCTCTCTCTCCGTGTCTCTCTCTCCGCGTGTCTCTCTCCCCGTGTCTCTCTCTCAGTGTCTCTCTCTCTCCGTGTCTCTGAAGTTGAGCAAGTGCTGTGCGGCAATGGTAGTGACTGCGGTGGTTGTGATGATGATGATGGTGATGATGATTAGGACGGTGTCGGTGACGGCGGTGATGGCGGTGGTGGTGATGATGATGATGGTGTCGGTGACGGTGGTAGTGATGATGACGATGGTGGTGGTGATGATTATGATGTGTCGGTGATGGTGGTGATAGTGGTGGTGGCGGCGGAGGTGGTGATGATTATGATGGTGGTAGTGGTGGTGATGATGATGATGATGGTGGTGATGATTATGACGGTGTCGGTGGTGTTGGTGGTGATCGTAGTGCTGGCGGTAGTGGTGGTGTTGGTGGTGGTGGCGGTGGTGTTGGTGGTGATCGTAGTGCTGGCGGTAGTGGTGGGTGTTGGTGGTGGTGGCGGTGGTGTTGGTGGTGATCGTAGTGCTGGCGGTAGTGGTGGTGTTGGTGGTGGTGGCGGTGGTGTTGGTGGTGATCGTAGTGGTGGCGGTGGCGGCAATCCGGGTCACAGAGCAGCAGCAGCAGCAGCAGCAGCAGCGGCGGTGGCGGCTCACCCTCCAGAGGCCCCGTGTGCCCTCCTGCTGGTAAATGTCGATGAAGCTCCCAATCATCCCCGTCTGGAACACGCCTCCCTGTGCCTGCATGCGAATCTGAGACACAAAGACAAAGAACACCCCCACCCCGTGTAGCCTTAACAAACCGTTGGGGCAAGTGCTGTTAGCGATCGGCAGCACCGGTGAAGGCTACCGGCACGGCACACGAGGGTGTGGGTGGCCAGCACCACGCCCGGCCGCCTTTGTCTCCCCAGTGGCGGTGTTTGCATGCCGCACCAGGTACTCATTTGAGGCTTAGTCGACCTAGGGGAGGCCCAAAAGTGGTTCAGATAATCGTCACTGTTGTGGGAGCGGGAATCGAACCCAGGTCGCTGGGTTTGTAGCGCAGCGCGCTTACCGCTACACTACCGCTCCCCAAACACGCACACACACTACGTACAGACACGCACGTGCACACTACACACACACACGCGCACACACGCCACGTACAGACACACACGCACACACTACATACAGACACGCACGCGCACACTACACACGCGCGCGTGTATACACTACGTACAGACACACGCACACACACCACGTACAGACACACACGCACACACTACACACACACGCACGCGTGTATACACTACGTACAGACACACACGCACACACCACGTACACACACACGCACACACTACGTACACGCACACACTACGTACGCACAAACAACGCATGCACACACACTACGTGCGCACACACAACGTACGCACACACAACGTACGCACACACACTACGTGCGCACACACACTACGTGCGCACACACACGCACACACTATGTACACATGCGCACACACCACGTACACAGATACACGTGTGTGCGTGTGTGCGTGTGTGCGTGTGTGTGGGGGCAGCGTCACCTTGAGCACGTCGGTGGGGTTGGCGATGGTGGAGGAGACGACGCCGGAGAGGACCCCACACAGCACGTTCACAGGCAGCGTCTCATCTACACGCAGACACACGTCACGTGACACGTCACCCCACACAGCACGTGACACGTCACCCACACAGCACGTGACACGTCACCCCACACAGCACGTTCACAGGCAGCGTCTCGTCTACACGCAGAACACGCGTCACGTGACACGTCACCCCACACAGCACGTTCACAGGCAGCGTCTCGTCTACACGCAGACACGCGTCACGTGACACGTCACCCCACACAGCACGTTCACAGGCAGCGTCTCATCTACACACAGACACACGTCACGTGACACGTCACCCCACACAGCACGTTCACAGGCAGCGTCTCATCTACACGCAGACACACGTCACGTGACACGTCACCCCACACAGCACGTGACACGTCACCCACACAGCACGTGACACGTCACCCCACACAGCACGTTCACAGGCAGCGTCTCGTCTACACGCAGACACGCGTCACGTGACACGTCACCCCACACAGCACGTTCACAGGCAGCGTCTCGTCTACACGCAGACACGCGTCACGTGACACGTCACCCCACACAGCACGTTCACAGGCAGCGTCTCATCTACACACAGACACACGTCACGTGACACGTCACCCCACACAGCACGTTCACAGGCAGCGTCTCATCTACACGCAGACACACGTCACGTGACACGTCACCCCACACAGCACGTGACACGTCACCCACACAGCACGTGACACGTCACCCCACACAGCACGTTCACAGGCAGCGTCTCGTCTACACGCAGACACGCGTCACGTGACACGTCACCCCACACAGCACGTTCACAGGCAGCGTCTCGTCTACACGCAGACACGCGTCACGTGACACGTCACCCCACACAGCACGTTCACAGGCAGCGTCTCATCTACACACAGACACACGTCACGTGACACGTCACCCCACACAGCACGTTCACAGGCAGCGTCTCATCTACACGCAGACACACGTCACGTGACAACGTTCACCCCACACAGCACGTGACACGTCACCCACACAGCACGTGACACGTCACCCCACACAGCACGTTCACAGGCAGCGTCTCGTCTACACGCAGACACACGTCACGTGACACGTCACCCACACAGCACGTTCACAGGCAGCGTCTCGTCTACACGCAGACACGCGTCACGTGACACGTCACCCCACACAGCACGTTCACAGGCAGCGTCTCGTCTACACGCAGACACGCGTCACGTGACACGTCACCCCACACAGCACGTTCACAGGCAGCGTCTCGTCTACACGCAGACACGCGTCACGTGACACGTCACCCACACAGCACGCTCACAGGCAGCGTCTCGTCTACACACAGACACGCGTCACGTGACACGTCACCCCACACAGCACGTTCACAGGCAGCGTCTCGTCTACACGCAGACACGCGTCACGTGACACGTCACCCCACACAGCACGTTCACAGGCAGCGTCTCGTCTACACGCAGACACGCGTCACGTGACACGTCACCCCACACAGCACGTTCACAGGCAGCGTCTCGTCTACACGCAGACACGCGTCACGTGACACGTCACCCACACAGCACGTTCACAGGCAGCGTCTCGTCTACACACAGACACGCGTCACGTGACACGTCACCCCACACAGCACGTTCACAGGCAGCGTCTCGTCTACACGCAGACACGCGTCACGTGACACGTCACCCCACACAGCACGTTCACAGGCAGCGTCTCGTCTACACGCAGACACGCGTCACGTGACACGTCACCCCACACAGCACGTTCACAGGCAGCGTCTCGTCTACACGCAGACACACGTCACGTGACACGTCACCCCACACAGCACGTTCACAGGCAGCGTCTCGTCTACATGCAGACACGCGTCACGTGACACGTCACCCACACAGCACGTTCACAGGCAGCGTCTCGTCTACACACAGACACGCGTCACGTGACACGTCACCCCACACAGCACGTTCACAGGCAGCGTCTCGTCTACACGCAGACACGCGTCACGTGACACGTCACCCCACACAGCACGTTCACAGGCAGCGTCTCGTCTACACGCAGACACGCGTCACGTGACACGTCACCCACACAGCACCCGACACTGCACCCACACGTCACGTGACACGTCACCCACACAGCACGTTCACAGGCAGCGTCTCATCTACACACAGACACACGTCACGTGACACGTCACCCCACACAGCACGTTCACAGGCAGCGTCTCATCTACACGCAGACACACGTCACGTGACACGTCACCCCACACAGCACGTTCACAGGCAGCGTCTCGTCTACACGCAGACACACGTCACGTGACACGTCACCCACACAGCACGTTCACAGGCAGCGTCTCATCTACACACAGACACACGTCACGTGACACGTCACCCCACACAGCACGTTCACAGGCAGCGTCTCATCTACACACAGACACACGTCACGTGACATGTCACCCCACACAGCACGTTCACAGGCAGCATCTCATCTACACACAGACACGCGTCACGTGACACGTCACCCACACAGCACGTTCACAGGCAGCGTCTCATCTACACACAGACACACGTCACGTGACACGTCACCCACACAGCACGTTCACAGGCAGCGTCTCATCTACACACAGACACACGTCACGTGACACGTCACCCCACACAGCACGTTCACAGGCAGCGTCTCATCTACACACAGACACACGTCACGTGACACGTCACCCCACACAGCACGTTCACAGGCAGCGTCTCATCTACACACAGACACGCGTCACGTGACACGTCACCCACACAGCACGTTCACAGGCAGCGTCTCGTCTACACGCAGACACGCGTCACGTGACACGTCACCCACACAGCACGTTCACAGGCAGCGTCTCGTCTACACGCAGACACGCGTCACGTGACACGTCACCCACACAGCACGTTCACAGGCAGCGTCTCGTCTACACGCAGACACGCGTCACGTGACACGTCACCCACACAGCACGTTCACAGGCAGCGTCTCGTCTACACGCAGACACGCGTCACGTGACACGTCACCCACACAGCACCCGACACTGCACCCACACGTCACGTGACACGTCACCCACACAGCACGTTCACAGGCAGCGTCTCATCTACACACAGACACACGTCACGTGACACGTCACCCACACAGCACGTTCACAGGCAGCGTCTCATCTACACACAGACACACGTCACGTGACACGTCACCCACACAGCACGTTCACAGGCAGCGTCTCATCTACACACAGACACACGTCACGTGACACGTCACCCACACAGCACGTTCACAGGCAGCGTCTCGTCTACACGCAGACACACGTCACGTGACACGTCACCCACACAGCACCCGACACAGCACCCACACGTCACGTGACACGTCACCCACACAGCACGTTCACAGGCAGCGTCTCATCTAAACACAGACACACGTCACGTGACACGTCACCCACACAGCACCCGACACAGCACCCACACGTCACGTGACACGTCACCCACACAGCACGTTCACAGGCAGCGTCTCGTCTACACGTCACCCACACAGCACCCACACAGCACCCACACGTCACGTGACACGTCACCCCACACAGCACGTTCACAGGCAGCGTCTCGTCTACACGTCACCCGACACGTCACCCACACAGCACCCACACGTCACGTGACACGTCACGTGACACGTTACCCACACGTCACGTGACACGTCACCCACACAGCACCCACACGTCACGTGACACGTCACCCACACAGCACCCACACGTCACGTGACACGTCACCCACACAGCACCCACACGTCACGTGACACGTCACCCACACGTCACGTGACACGTCACCCCACACAGCACCCACACGTCACGTGACACGTCACCCAACACAGCACGTTCACAGGCAGCGTCTCATCTACACGTCACCCACACAGCACCCACACGTCACGTGACACGTCACCCCACACAGCACGTTCACAGGCAGCGTCTCGTCTACACGTCACGTGACACGTCACGTGACACGTCACCCACACGTCACGTGACACGTCACCCACACGTCACCCGACACGTCACGTGACACGTCACCCGACACGTCACGTGACACGTCACCCGACACGTCACCCGACACGTCACCCGACACGTCACCCGACACGTCACGTGACACGTCACCCGACACGTCACCCGACACGTCACCCGACACGTCACCCGACACGTCACGTGACACGTCACCCGACACGTCACCCGACACGTCACGTGACACGTCACCCGACACGTCACGTGACACGTCACCCGACACGTCACGTGACACGTCACCCGACACGTCACGTGACACGTCACCCGACACGTCACGTGACACGTCACCCGACACGTCACGTGACACGTCACCCACACGCAGACACACGTCACGTGACACGTCACCCACACGCAGACACACGTCACGACCTGACACACAATCACACAACACTCCAGACTTGACACGTCACGATTTGACACATCAAGGTGCAACATCGCAACCGCCTTCCCTATCCACATCCACCTTCACCACCATCACCACCATCACCACAATCACCACAATCACCACCGCCACCATCACCACAAATGTCACTGTCGAAGTTACCATCACCGTCACCACCACCGTCACCACCACCGTCACCACCACCGTCACCACCACCGTCACCGTAACTGTCGAGTCAACAAAACCGTCACCACCACCACCGTCACCACCACCACCGTCACCACCACCACCGTCACCACCACCGTCACCGTAACTGTCGAAGTCACCAAAACTGTCACCATCACCACCACCGTCACCACCACCGTCACCACCACCACCACCGTCACCACCACCACCACCGTCACCACCACCACCACCGTCACCACCACCGTCACCACCGTCACCACCGCCGTCACCACCGTCACCACCGCCACCACCGTCACCGCCACCACCGTCACCGCCACCACCACGACCGTCACCACCGTCACCACCGTCACCACCATCACCGCCACCACCGTCACCACCACCGTCACCGTCACCACCACCGTCACCGTCACCACCACCGTCACCGTCACCACCACCGTCACCACCACCGTCACCACCACCACCACCGTCACCACCACCACCGTCACCACCACCACCGTCACCACCACCACCGTCACCACCGTCACCACCACCGTCACCACCACCGTCACCACCACCGTCGTCACCACCACCGTCGTCACCACCACCGTCACCACCACCACCACCGTCACCACCACCGTCACCACCACCACCACCGTCACTCACCCTCCGGCTTGTCCACAAACAGCCTCTTGAGGCTCTGGTAGGTGCCGATCTTGATGGTGCCGTACGACGCTTGCCGCAGCACCGC
>NC_083835.1:7332100-7347100 GCF_015708825.2 Lethenteron reissneri
CACACCCACCCCCACCCACTCACCCGCACCCCCCCCCACCCACTCACCCACTCACCCACACCCACCCCCACCCACTCACCCACTCACCCACACCCACCCCCACCCACTCACCCACTCACCCACACCCCCACCCACTCATCCGCACCCCCCCCCCACCCACTCACACACACCCCCCCCCACCCACACCCCCCCTCCCACCCACTCACCCGCACCCCCCCCCACCCACTCACCCACACCCCCCCACCCACTCACCCCCACCCACCTACCCACACCCACACCCCCACTCACCCACACCCCCCCATCCACTCACCCACACCCCCCCCACCCACTCACCCACACCCCCCCCCACCCACTCACCCACACCCCCCAACCCACTTACCCAGACCCCCCCCCACCCACTCACCCACACCCACACCCCCCCACCCACCCACACCCACACCCCCACTCACCCACACCCCCCCACCCACCCACACCCCCCCCCACCCACTCACCCACACCCCCCCCACCCACCCACACCCCCCCCACCCACTCACCCACACCCCCCCCCACCCACTCACCCACACCCCCCCACCCACTCACCCACCCACACACAGACACACATTCATCCCCCACACGCTCAGCAAAAGCATCCAAACTTGGCAGCCGCTGCCCATAGCACATGAGGGAGGGAGGGGGGGGGGGTTTGTGATGGCTTCTGAGCGGCATTGCCAGGAAGGGGTTTGGTTCACAATGGCCAAACCGGTGCTATCCTGCCCGTAAACACGGATCCACTCTCACACGCAAAAGACAAAGATCCCCCACGTAGCCTTCAACAGACTGCTGGGGCAAGTGCTGTTAGTAGCGAGGTGCGAGCAACTATTTAGGCCGGCACGGCACACGAGGGGGTGGGTGGCCAGCACCACGCCCGGTCGCCTTTGTCTCCCCAGTGGCGATGTTTACTACACACCGCACCAGGTACTCATTTGAGGCTGAGTCGACCTATGGGGAGGCCCAGGACCGGTTCAGATAATCGTCACTGGTGTTGGCCATGAGTGGGAATCGAACTCGGGTCGCCAGGTTCGTAGTGCAGCGTAGCGCTAACCACCACACTACCACCTTAACAGACTGCTCGGGCAAGTATGGTTAGTAGCGAGCACCTATTAAGGTTGCCAAGACATTTAAACTCACGCACGCATTCACACACGATTAATTTACAGTACATACGTATGTACACACACTGTGTGTGCATACTTGCACACATACACAATCACGCACTCACCCAGTCACTCACTCCCTTACTCACTCACCCACCCAACCACTCACTCGTTCACTCACTTACCCACACACTCACCCATTGCCTCATTCGCTCACTCACTTACTCACCTCACCCACCAATATAACCACCCACTCCCGAAAACCAGCCACTCACCCACTTATTCCCTTATTCACTCACTCGCGCAACACTCACTCACCAACTGCTCCGTTTGCTCACTCATTTACTCACTCGCCCACCCATATAACCACCCACTCACTCACCCAACCACTCACTCACCCACCCACTCACTCCCTTATTCACTCACCCAACCACTCACTCATTCACCTACTTGCCCACACATCCCTCACTCGCCTACTGCCCCATTCGGTCACTCACTCGCCAACCCAAATCTACCACCCACTCACTCACCCAACCACTCACTCACCCACCCACTCACTCCAACATTCACTCACCCAACCACTCACTCATTCACTCACTCGCCCACACATCCCTCACTCACCTACTGCCCCATTCGGTCACTCACTCGCCAACCCAAATCTACCACCCACTCACTCACCCAACCACTCACTCACCCACCCACTCACTCCAACATTCACTCACCCAACCACTCACTCATTCACTCACTCGCCCACACATCCCTCACTCACCTACTGCCCCATTTGCTCACTCACTCGCCAACCCAAATCTACCACCCACTCACTCACCCAACCACTCACTCACCCACCCACTCACTCCAACATTCACTCACCCAACCACTCACTCATTCACTCACTCGCCCACACATCCCTCACTCACCTACTGCCCCATTTGCTCACTCACTCGCCAACCCAAATCTACCACCCACTCACTCACCCAACCACTCACTCACCCACCCACTCACTCCACTATTCACTCACCCAACCACTCACTCATTCACCTACTCGCCCACACATCCCTCACTCACCCACTGCCCCATTCGCTCACTCACTCGCCAAACCAAATCTACCACCCACTCACTCACCCAACCACTCACTCACCCACCCACTCACTCCACTATTCACTCACCCAACCACTCACTCATTCACCTACTCGCCCACACATCCCTCACTCACCCACTGCCCCATTCGTTCACTCACTCGCCAACCCAAATCTACCACCCACTCACTCACCCAACCACTCACTCACCCACCCACTCACTCCCTTATTCACTCACCCAACCACTCACTCACCCACCCACTCACTCCCTTATTCACTCACCCAACCACTCACTCATTCACCTACTTGCCCACACATCCCTCACTCGCCTACTGCCCCATTCGGTCACTCACTCGCCAACCCAAATCTACCACCCACTCACTCACCCAACCACTCACTCACCCACCCACTCACTCCAACATTCACTCACCCAACCACTCACTCATTCACTCACTCGCCCACACATCCCTCACTCACCTACTGCCCCATTTGCTCACTCACTCGCCAACCCAAATCTACCACCCACTCACTCACCCAACCACTCACTCACCCACCCACTCACTCCACTATTCACTCACCCAACCACTCACTCATTCACCTACTCGCCCACACATCCCTCACTCACCCACTGCCCCATTCGCTCACTCACTCGCCAAACCAAATCTACCATCCACTCACTCACCCAACCACTCACTCACCCACCCACTCACTCCACTATTCACTCACCCAACCACTCACTCATTCACCTACTCGCCCACACATCCCTCACTCACCCACTGCCCCATTCGTTCACTCACTCGCCAACCCAAATCTACCACCCACTCACTCACCCAACCACTCACTCACCCACCCACTCACTCCCTTATTCACTCACCCAACCACTCACTCATTCACTCACTCGCCCACACATCCCTCACTCACCTACTGCCCCATTCGCTCACTCACTCGCCAACCCAAATCTACCACCCACTCACTCACCCAACCACTCACTCACCCACCCACTCACTCCACTATTCACTCACCCAACCACTCACTCATTCACCTACTCGCCCACACATCCCTCACTCACCCACTGCCCCATTCGCTCACTCACTCGCCAAACCAAATCTACCACCCACTCACTCACCCAACCACTCACTCACCCACCCACTCACTCCACTATTCACTCACCCAACCACTCACTCATTCACCTACTCGCCCACACATCCCTCACTCACCCACTGCCCCATTCGTTCACTCACTCGCCAACCCAAATCTACCACCCACTCACTCACCCAACCACTCACTCACCCACCCACTCACTCCCTTATTCACTCACCCAACCACTCACTCATTCACCTACTTGCCCACACATCCCTCACTCACCTACTGCCCCATTCGCTCACTCACTCGTCAACCCAAATCTACCACCCACTCACTCACCCAACCACTCACTCACCCACCCACTCACTCCACTATTCACTCACCCAACCACTCACTCATTCACCTACTCGCCCACACATCCCTCACTCACCCACTGCCCCATTCGCTCACTCACTCGCCAAACCAAATCTACCACCCACTCACTCACCCAACCACTCACTCACCCACCCACTCACTCCACTATTCACTCACCCAACCACTCACTCATTCACCTACTCGCCCACACATCCCTCACTCACCCACTGCCCCATTCGCTCACTCACTCGCCAACCCAAATCTACCACCCACTCACTCACCCAACCACTCACTCACCCACCCACTCACTCCACTATTCACTCACCCAACCACTCACTCATTCACCTACTCGCCCACACATCCCTCACTCACCCACTGCCCCATTCGTTCACTCACTCGCCAACCCAAATCTACCACCCACTCACTCACCCAACCACTCACTCACCCACCCACTCACTCCCTTATTCACTCACCCAACCACTCACTCATTCACTCACTCGCCCACACATCCCTCACTCACCCACTGCCCCATTCGCTCACTCACTCGCCAACCCAAATCTACCACCCACTCACTCACTCACCCAACCACTCACTCACCCACCCACTCACTCCCTTATTCACTCACCCAACCACTCACTCATTCACCTACTTGCCCACACATCCCTCACTCACCTACTGCCCCATTCGCTCACTCACTCGTCAACCCAAATCTACCACCCACTCACTCACCCAACCACTCACTCACCCACCCACTCACTCCCTTATTCACTCACCCAACCACTCACTCACCCAACCACTCACTCACTCACTCCACTATTCACTCACCCAACCACTCACTCGCCCACACATCCCTCACCCACTGCCCCATTCGCTCACTCACTCGCCAACCCAAATCTACCACCCACTCACTCATCCAACCACTCACTCACCCATCCACTCACTCCCTTATTCACTCACCCAACCACTGACTCATTCACCTACATGCCCACACATCCCTCACTCACCCACTGCCCCATTCGCTCACCCACTCACTCAACCAAATCACCCACCCCATCCACTCACTCAATCACCCGCTGACTCAGCCCACCCCCACGTCCCGGTTGCATATCAGGACGGGCTGGTTGCCAAAGGCCAACTCCGTAGCCGATTGTCCCGCCCTGCCTACTGGGCAGCCTCTGCAGGAATGAGCTGCATCTGTCTGGAGGGAGGCGGGGATGGGGGAGGGATTGGGCGGGAAGGATTGGGGAGGGAGGGAGGGATGAAGGTGCTGCTACTGCTGCCTTCAGAGTTTGTGAGCCGTGGTGGTGGTGGTGGGGATGGCGGTGGTGGTGGCAGCGGTGGTGGCGTTGGTGATGGCGGTGGTGGTGGCAGCGGTGGTGGCAGCGGTAGTGGTGGTGGTGATGGCGGTGGTGGCGGCATCGGTGGTGGTGGTGCCGGCGGTGATAGCGGTGGTGATGGCGGTGGTGGCGGCATTGGTGGTGGTGGCAGCGGTGGTGGTGGCGTTGGTGATGGTGGCGGTGGCAGCGGCGGTGGTGGTGATGATGCTGGTGGCAGCATTGGTGGTGGCGGCGGTGGTGGTGGTGGCGGCGGTGGTAGCAGCGATGCACCAGCAAACAAACTCGTCACGTTCAGTGTCACAAACAACAACAACCACAGCAGCAGCAGCAGCAGCGCAGCTGCGTGCCTGCAGCCTGCGGCGTTCTCTTCCGCCGTTGCCTGCTCTGCCGTACGTCAGCACTTTGACGTCGACGATCTGGCTCTAAAACTAAAACTACTCTTTTATTGTACCAGGTGTAAGTCCCTACTGAGCTATGGAGCTCTTTTCAGAAGCGACCCAGACTATCGCAAATGACATCTCAACGAAGTGGATTTATCATCATCATCACCATCACGTAGAAATGTACAATAGCAGCAGCACAATACGCTAAACGCCGTGACGTTCATTCTAAATGTGGAGGGAAAAACCGGAGGACCCGGTGAAAAATTCCACGCGACCACCGTGGGGAGAGAGACACGCAAACTTCAAATACACAGCAGCAGGCGTCAGGGTCGGGGATCGAACCCACGGCCTCCTGCACACCAGGCGAGGTAGTCAACATCTCCTAGCCACCGTGATGATGATGAGAGAGAGACACTCAAACTCCAAATATACAGCAGCAGGCGTCAGGGGTCGGGGATCGAACCCATGACCTCTTGTACACCAGGCGAGGTAGTTAACATCTCCTAGCCACCGTGATGATGAGAGAGAGAGACACACACCGCAAACTCCAAATATACAGCAGCAGGCGTCAGGGTCGGGTATCGAACCCACGGACCTCCTGCATACCTGCCGAGGTAGTCAACATCTCCTAGCCACCGTGATGATGATGAGAGAGACACGCAAACTCCAAATATACAGCAGCAGGCGTCAGGGTCGGGGATAGAACCCACGGCCTCCTGCACACCAGGCAAGGTAGTCAACATCTTCTAGCCACTGTGATGATGATGAGAAAGAGACACTCAAACTCCAAATATACAGCAGCAGCAGGCGTCAGGGTCGGGGATCGAACCCACGACCTCCTGCAAACCAGGCGAGGTAGTTAACATCTCCTAGCCACCGTGATGATGATGAGAGAGAGACACGCAAACTCCAAATATACAGCAGCAGGCGTCAGGGTCGGGATCGAACCCACTACCTCCTGCACACCAGGCGAGGTAGTCAACATCTCCTAGCCACCGTGATGATGATGAGAGAGAGAGACACGCAAACTCCAACTATACAGCAGCAGGCGTCAGGGGTCGGGGATCGAACCCACGGCCTCCTGTACACCAGGCGAGGCAGTTAACATCTCCTAGCCACCGTGATGATGATGAGAGAGACACGCAAACTCAAAATATACAGCAGCAGGCGTCAGGGTCGGGTATCAAACCCACGACCTGCATACCTTGCGAGGTAGTCAACATCTCCTAGCCACCGTGATGATGATGAGAGAGAGATACGCAAACTCAAAATATACAACAGCAGGCGTCAGGGTCGGGGATCGAACCCACGGCCTCCTGCACACCAGGCGAGGTAGTCAACATCTCCTAGCCACCGTGATGATGATGATGAGAGACACGCAAACTCCAAATATACAGCAGCAGGCGTCATGGTCGGGGATCGAACCCACGACCTCCTGCACACCAGGCGAGGTAGTTAACATCTCGTTACCGTGGCTCTGTGCTGATGCAGCACGGATCCCCTTTACAAACTAGCCGGCGAACTGCCGAAAAAATGAACCCGTAAAAACAAAGTTTTTCACTATAAATCCTTTATATGCGTGGCATCGGGGCGGCTAGAGTCCTCTCGTCCTCTGGCTTGAGATGGCTGCCACCTATGGGTCAGATGATTGTCTGCCACCATTAAGCAATTGGTAATTAAATATTTAAAAAATGTTCCCTAAACAGTGTAAAATTTGGGAATTTTTTTTTCACGACAATAAATTGTCACGCACAACGAGTCTGTGTGCAAAATGTCAGCTCGATTGGATCACGGGAAGTGGGTTAAAAACGACCGAAAGATTTGCACGGTCCTAAGCAAGCAAGCACGCAAGCAAGCGAACTTAATATAAAGGATTTTAAAAAATGCACACCGACGGATCGACACGACTGATTAATGAAAAAGGGAATAAATAAAATAGGTGACCTTTCGGGCAACGGACGCCTTCTTTCAAGTGATGTGAAGAGGGCCACTGAAGAAGGACCATTGCCTGAAACGTCGCCCATTGCTTATTTATTTTCCTTCCAAGGCTACACACACACGGTGGTGTTATTGACGAACGCGTTGAGTTGTTGTTGTTGTCGGTGGTGCTCGTGCGCAAACGACAACAGCAGATGACTTGGATTATGAGTGGCGGCGCAGCGGTTAGCGCTGCACTGCGCTACCAACCCTGCGACCGGTGACGATTTTCTGAACCGGTCTTGGGGCTCCCCTAGGTCGGCTCAGCGAAAAAACGAGTACCCGGTGCCACGTGTAAACATTGCCACTGGGGAGACAAAGGCGGCCGGGCGTGGTGCTGGCCACCCCACCCCCTCGTGTGCCGTGCCGGCCTTCACAGGTGCTGCTACTCGCTAACAGCACTTGCCCCTACAGTCTGTTGAGGCTACACGGGGGATCTTTGCGGTGGAGTGGCAGCACGCTTGTGATACGAACCTGGCGACTCGAGTTCGATTCCCGCTCATGGCCAAAATCGGAACCGTTCCTGGGCCCTCACCTAGGTCGACTCGACCTTTAAAGAGTGCCTGGATGCAGTGTGTAATACATCGCCACTTGGGGAGACAAAGGCGGCCGGGCGTGGTGCTGGCCACCCCACCCCCTCGTGTGCCGTGCCGGCCTTCATAGGCGCTGCTACTCACTAGCAGCACTTGCCCCTACAGTCTGTTTAGGCTACAGGGGGGATCTTTATCTTTGCTGTTGTTAGTGTGTGTGAGCGCGTGTGTGCGCGTGTGTGTGTGGTTATGGCACTGCCCCAGGGTGAACGTTCTATTTGTGGGGAACAGAACACCAAGCGTGGCTTTAACTCAGAACTACAGCACCTGATTCAACCATCCCCACCGTCTACCCACACACACCACCACACACCCACCCACACACACACCATACAATCCACACACACACACCACACGCACCCCCAAGCTACTCGCTGTGTAACCCACACACACACACAATACACACATCCAGCCGCACACCATACAACCCACACACCATACAATCCACACACACACCACCACACACCCACACACACACCATACAATCCACACACACACCACCACACACCCACACACACACCATACAATCCACACACACACCACCACACACCCACACACACACCATACAATCCACACACACACCACCACACACCCACACACACACCATACAATCCACACACACACCACACACCCACACACACACCATACAATCCACACACACACAGCTACTCGCTGTGTAACCCACACACACAATACACACATCCAGCCGCACACCATACAACCCACACACCACACAATCACACGTGTAACCCACACACACACACCCAACCGCACTCCATACAACCCGCACACACACCGCATACAACACAACTATACACAGTCCACACACACACCACACATACCCAGAGTACACAAACCCGCACACACACACACACCATACCACGCATCATCAACCACAACAAAGACAAACATCCCCCGCATAGCCTTCACAGACTCCAAGGGCAAGGGCTATTAGCGAGCACCTATGAAGGCCGGCACAGCGCACGAGGGGGTGGGTGGACAACACGTGGTTTCTCTCTGTGTTTCTCTCTGTGTTTCTCTCTGTGTTTCTCTCTGTGTTTCTCTCTGTGTTTCTCTCTGTGTTTCTCTCTGTGTTTCTCTCTGTGTTCTCTCTGTGTTTCTCTCTGTGTTTCTCTCTGTGTTTCTCTCTGTGTTTCTCTCTGTGTTTCTCTCTGTGTTTCTCTATGTCTTTCTCTATGTGTTTCTCTCTGTGTTTCTCTCTGTGTTTCTCTCTGTGTTTCTCTCTGTGTTTCTCTCTGTGTTTCTCTCTGTGTTTCTCTATGTGTTTCTCTCTGTGTTTCTCTCTGTGTTTCTCTCTGTGTTTCTCTGTGTTTCTCTCTGTGTTTCTCTCTGTTTCTCTCTGTGTTTCTCTCTGTGTTTCTCTCTGTGTTTCTCTCTGTGTTTCTCTCTGTGTTTCTCTATGTCTTTCTCTCTGTGTGCCTATGTACGTCTCTCTCTCTATGTATCTCTGTGATATCTGTCTCTACTTATATGTCTGTCTATATGTCTCTGGTTCTGTGTTTAATCTCTCTCTCCCAAATGTAGCATTCTCAGGAAGAACGTAATCAACCAGGTAGGGTGTTGACTGTTTTGTTATCCGACTCTCTGTTGTATTACATTACATTTCTAAGTATACTAGATTTGTGTTTCTATATTTAATTTATTATTTTCTCTTTACCGAAAGAACCAAAGAGTAATTCCTGCAGTCACGAAAGCTCCAAATTAAGTTTGGCCGGCTGCGTTAAAGAATTAAGTTGCGTACCTTTGAGAAGTCAGTCTAATGTCCGCGAGGTTTAAACGCCGACTGAACCCGGTCGAACAGGTGACGAATTCAATGAATTCCGTCAGCACGCGCAAAGTCAGGCTTGAAGCACATCAGCGTGATAGCCGCAGTCACGGGGGCACACGAGTGACACCTCTCCCACAGTGCCACCTCTCCCGGCAGTACTACAGCCGAAGAGACTGAACTGTGGCTCATTTGAAGGCCGATGTAGACAGATTATTATCGAGGCTTCACCCCCTACCCGCCACGTTTCAGATGCGTACATTGTCAGTAGACCCCCCCATAGGCAGGCGAACGCATTTGGGTTAACCACCCCCCTCTCCACTCCGTGCATACGTACTAAATGGATGGCCCCCTACCCCACAGACACACAGACTTATCTACCCCACAGACACACAGACTCACCTACCCCACAGACACAGAGACTCATCTACCCCACAGACACACAGACTCATCTACCCCAGACACACAGACTCATCTACCCCACAGACACACAGACTCATCTACCCCACAGACACACAGACTCACCTACCCCACAGACACAGAGACTCATCTACCCCACAGACACACAGACTCATCTACCCCAGACACACAGACTCATCTACCCCACAGACACACAGACTCATCTACCCCACAGACACACAGACTCACCTACCCCACAGACACACAGACTCACCTACCCCACAGACACAAAGACTCACCTACCCCACAGACACACAGACTTATCTACCCCACAGACACACAGACTCATCTACCCCACAGACACACAGACTCATCTACCCCACAGACACACAGACTCATCTACCCCACAGACACACAGACTCACCTACCCCACAGACACACAGACTCACCTACCCCACAGACACAGAGACTCATCTACCCCACAGACACACAGACTCACCTACCCCACAGACACAGAGACTCATCTACCCCACAGACACACAGACTCACCTACCCCACAAACACACAGACTCATCTACCCCACAGACACACAGACTTATCTACCCCACAGACACACAGACTCATCTACCCCACAGACACACAGACTTATCTACCCCACAGACACACAGACTCATCTACCCCACAGACACAGAGACTCATCTACCCCACAGACACAGAGACTCATCTACCCCACAGACACACAGACTCACCTACCCCACAGACACACAGACTTACCTACCCCACAGACACAGAGACTCATCTACCCCACAGACACAGAGACTCATCTACCCCACAGACACAGAGACTCATCTACCCCACAGACACACAGACTCACCTACCCCACAGACACAGAGACTCATCTACCCCACAGACACACAGACTCATCTACCCCACAGACACACAGACTCACCTACCCCACAGACACAGAGACTCATCTACCCCACAGACACACAGACTCACCTACCCCACAAACACACAGACTCATCTACCCCACAGACACACAGACTTATCTACCCCACAGACACACAGACTTATCTACCCCACAGACACACAGACTTATCTACCCCACAGACACACAGACTCATCTACCCCACAGACACACAGACTCATCTACCCCACAGACACACAGAGGCTCATCTACCCCACAGACACACAGACCGATCTACCCCACAGACACACAGACCCATCTACCCCACAGACACACAGACACTCATCTACCCCACAGACACACAGACTCATCTACCCCACAGACACACAGACTCACCTGTAGCTACTCCACACGGACTAACACGTGTGACTTGGTAACGTCACCGCTGCTCTCGCTCACTCAGCCGGATCACTCAGCCGGATCACTCAGCCGGATCACTCAGCCGGCCGCCGGGAGAGAGCGAGGAGGAGGGAGGAGGAGTGAGCTGGGATACGAGGGAGTGCTGAGAGCGAAGAGAGAGAGAGCTGAGCGAGGGAGGGAGAAGAAAGGAGGGGCGAGGGAGGGAGACCACCCCTTGCCACACGCCCAGATTGGCTGTCATCTACAAATACACCCCGAACCCAAGGGGAGGTGGGGAAGTAGGGGCGACACGTCCAGGGCTAGAGTTGGGGGCTAGAGTTGGGGGTTAAAGTTGGGGGTTAGAGTTAGGGCTAGAGTTAACACGAGGGTTAGAGTTGGGGGTTAGAGTTGGGGGTTAGAATTGGGGGTTAGAGTTGGGGGTTAGAGTTGGGGCTATAGTTAGAATATGTGGGTCTCTGTGTAAGCCTGTGGTTCTATGTATAAGCCTGTGGGTTTCTGTGTGAGTCTACGGGTCTCTATATTAGTCTACGGGTTTCTGTGTGAGTCTACGGGTCTCTATGCGAGTCTACGGCTCTCTGCGCGAGTCTATGGGCCTCAGTGCGAGTCTATGAGAAGCCCCGGTGTAACCGCCATGGTCTGTGCGGCTGAAAACCCGGATTTGAACCTGGGCTTTCCGAGCGGGTGGGTTACCGGCACCGCGTCTCCGGCACGGCCGATGTGAACCCTCTTGACACCGGGGTGTGTGCTTGACCTCTGAGCCAGCTGGCGTCCACGGGACCATGTGGTTGCTCCTGTTTATCTTTAATGATAAACCAATAGGGGGGAGGAGGGGGAGGGGGTGAGGAAAGAACTCCCCTCAACCGGTTTATTCGAGTGTCTGTGGGTCTCTGAGCGAATCTGTGGGTCTCTGTGCGAGTCCGTGGGTCTCTGTGCGAGTCCGTGGGTCTCTGTGCGAGTCCGTGGGTCTCTGTGCGAGTCCGTGGGTCTCTGTGCGAGTCCGTGGGTCTCTGTGCGAGTCCGTGGGTCTCCGTGCGAGTCCGTGGGTCTCCGTGCGAGTCCGTGGGTCTCCGTGCGAGTCCGTGGGTCTCCGTGCGAGTCCGTGGGTCTCCGTGCGAGTCCGTGGGTCTCCGTGCGAGTCCGTGGGTCTCTGTGCGAGTCCGTGGGTCTCTGTGCGAGTCCGTGGGTCTCTGTGCGAGTCCGTGGGTCTCTGTGCGAGTCCGTGGGTCTCTGTGCGAGTCCGTGGGTCTCTGTGCGAGTCCGTGGATCTCTGTGCGAGTCCGTGGGTCTCTGTGCGAGTCCGTGGGTCTCTGTGCGAGTCCGTGGCTCTCTGTGCGAGTCCGTGGCTCTCTGTGCGAGTCCGTGGGTCTCTGTGCGAGTCTGTGGGTCTCTGTGCGAGTCTGTGGGTCTCTGTGCGAGTCTGTGGGTCTCTGTGCGAGTCTGTGGGTCTCTGTGCGAGTCTGTGGGTCTCTGTGCGAGTCTGTGGGTCTCTGTGCGAGTCTGTGGGTCTCTGTGCGAGTCTGTGGGTCTCTGTGTGAGTCTGTGGGTCTCTGCACGAGTCTGTGGGTCTCAGTGTAAGTCTGTGGGTCTCTGTGCGAGTCTGTGGGTCTCTGTGCGAGTCTGTGGGTCTCTGTGCGAGTCTGTGGGTCTCTGTGCGAGTCTGTGGGTCTCTGTGCGAGTCTGTGGGTCTCTGTGCGAGTCTGTGGGTCTCTGTGCGAGTCTGTGGGTCTCTGTGTGAGTCTGTGGGTCTCTGCACGAGTCTGTGGGTCTCAGTGTAAGTCTGTGGGTCTCTGTGGAGTCTGTGAATCAATGCGCGCCTACAGCTCTTCGTGCGAGCCTACGGGTCTCCGTGCGAGTCTACGGGTCTGTGTGAGTCTACGGGTCTCCGTGCGAGTCTGCGGGTCTCCGTGCGAGTCTACGGGTCTCTGTGCGAATCTACGGGTCTCCGTGCGAGTCTGTTGGTCTACATATGAATAAGTGGGTCTCTGAGTCTATGGCCCTCCATGTGAGTCTATGAGAAGCCCCAGTCTAACGGCTGTGCCTGTGCGGATACGAACCCGGGCTTTCTGAGCGGGTGGGTTGCCGGCTCCGCGTCTCCGGCACGACCATTGTGAACCCTCTCGACACCCAGGTGTGTGCTTGACCTCGGAGCCACGGGACCATGTGGTTGCTCCTGTTTATCTTTAATGATAAACCAGTGGGGGAGGGGAGGGAGGGGAGGAAATGAACTCCCCTCAACCGGCTCATGCTAGAGTCTGTGGGTCTCTGAGCGAGTCGTCTGTGGGTCTCTGTGCGAGTCTGTGGGTCTCTGTGCGAGTCTGTGGGTCTCTGTGCGAGTCTGTGGGTCTCTGTGCGAGTCTGTGGGTCTCTGTGCGAGTCTGAGGGTCTCTGTGCGAGTCTGTGGGTCTCTGTGCGAGTCTGTGGGTCTCTGTGCGAGTCTGTGGGTCTCTGTGCGAGTCTTTGGGTCTCTGTGCGAGTTTGTGGGTCTCTGTGCGAGTCTTTGGGTCTCTGTGCGAGTCTGTGGGTCTCTGTGCGAGTCTGTAGATCTCTGTGCGAGTATGTGGGTCTCTGTGCGAGTCTGTGGGTCTCTGTGTGAGTCTGTGGGTCTCTGTGCGAGTCTTTGGGTCTCTGTGCGAGTCTGTGGGTCTCTGTGCGAGTCTGTAGGTCTCTGTGCGAGTCTGTGGGTCTCTGTGAGAGTCTTTGGGTCTCTGTGAGAGTCTGTGGGTCTCTGTGCGAGTCTATGGGTCTCTGTGTGAGTCTGTGGGTTCTGTGCGAGTCTGCGGGTCTCTGTGCGAGTATGTGGGTCTCTGTGCGAGTCTGTGGGTCTCTGTGCGAGTCTGTGGGTCTCTGTGCGAGTCGTCTGTGGGTCTCTGTGCGAGTCGTCTGTGGGTCTCTGTGCGAGTCGTCTGTGGGTCTCTGTGCGAGTCGTCTGTGGGTCTCTGTGCGAGTCTGTGGGTCTCTGTGCGAGTCGTCTGTGGGTCTCTGTGCGAGTCGTCTGTGGGTCTCTGAGCGAGTCGTCTGTGGGTCTCTGTGCGAGTCTGTGGGTCTGTGCCTGTCTGTGGGTCTCTGTGTGAGTAGTCTGTGGGTCTCTGTGCGAGTAGTCTGTGGGTCTCTGTGCGAGTAGTCTGTGGGTCTCTGTGCGAGTAGTCTGTGGGTCTCTGTGCGAGTAGTCTGTGGGTCTCTGTGCGAGTAGTCTGTGGGTCTCTGAGCGAGTAGTCTGTGGGTCTCTGAGCGAGTAGTCTGTGGGTCTCTGAGCGAGTAGTCTGTGGGTCTCTGAGCGAGTAGTCTGTGGGTCTCTGAGCGAGTAGTCTGTGGGTCTCTGTGCGATTTTGTGGGTCTCTGTGCGAGTCGTCTGTGGGTCTCTGTGCGAGTCTGTGGGTCTCTGAGCGAGTCTGTGGGTCTCTGTGTGAGTCTGTGGGTCTCTGTGCGAGTCGTCTGTGGGTCTCTGTGTGAGTCTGTGGGTCTCTGTGCGATGTTGTGGGTCTCTGTGCGAGTCTGTGGGTCTCTGTGCGAGTAGTCTGTGGGTCTCTGTGCGAGTAGTCTGTGGGTCTCTGTGCG